>NC_057795.1:481574514-481781684 GCF_018294505.1 Triticum aestivum
TGTCTCTCTCTCTCTCTATCTCACACACACACACTAAGACTCCATCTCTCTCTCTCTCTCTCTCTCTCTCTCTCACACACACACACACACCCACTAAGACTCCATCTCACAGACACATGCTCTAGGCAAAGCATTTGTTCCTACCAACCTTCATCCAACCTTACCCGTATGATAAACAATCACCTTAATTTACTTGCATAACATGGACAAATTCCACTTTACTTTACTAGTCAGCAAACTTATCATCTGTACCCTTATAAAAAAATGAGTTGGCGATGATGGTGTGCCTGCCATCTTGTAATATAGACCGTCTGATCTATATCCGACTGATAGAAAGCAAACTATGATAATTTTACAAAAGATACTTGCACCTCTCTCCACATCCTTATCTCCCACAACCTCATTGCTCAGCAATTAAAAAAGGAAGTCTCTGGAACAATCTAGCATGGTGGCCGCTGCCACCTGCCGGCGCCGTCCATCCCCATGCCTCCACCCATTCCGACCACTAGTCACCACCACGCTCCACTCCTCCTCACCTTATCTCTCATCTTTCATTTTTTCGATGACATTCTTGAGATACCAGTTTTTCGATAAAATATCGAGATATCATTAGTTTTTACACATGGGATTACTCCTGCATGGGTCAATCACAATAGGTGTTTTGTAAAAAATGCATATTGATGTTCCGTGCAATGCACGAGCATCTTGCTTGTAATTATGTAACGCAAATCACGAGCAGGAAGTGACATTTTTTACACAACCACGTTAACATGGCCACGTAAATCACTAGATAAAGTAAATACCATTATACTTATATCCCGATGCAAAAGGTTGAGTACACGTTCGAAGAGTAGAGTCGCACATACGCACTCTGCCTCTCAGAATCTCTCTCACACACACACCAGTTACGTGATGCCCACTTAAGCAGACACGTATGTTACAATTTGTGCACCTGCGGGCACACGTGATGCTGCGCATTTATTTAAGCCGGAAGGCGAACCCAAACAGTAGCTGCATTCATTCCCCTTTTGCCGCCTCTTCTCTGGTCGTCGTCGCCCGGTAGCCATGGCCCGGCCAAAGGTAACAACATACGCCATACTCCTGCCAGAGCGGCGCTTTAATATGGAAATTTTAGTGATCATGCATGCATCTTTTTGTGCTAGCACTCCTATATAAGGGTTGACCAGGCGCTTCCCACGGACGTGCGCAGGCGGTGGAAGAGGAAGGAGAAGGTAAGCAGGCTGTGGAGTAACATTTTTTACCACAATTTCTTAGGAAACTGAGTGCAGTAATTGAGTAGTTTTGCAAACTACCAGTACTACATCTGAAATGGTTAAAAACCTATACTCCCTTGCCAGTGTGCGCTTCCCGCGTGAAACGGTTAGTGTCGCCCTGGAGCGTCAGTGCCACATTAATGCCCGGCCAGAGTGGAGGCGACCTCTCACGGCCGAGAGAGCGCCGCTTCCCGGTGCACGCGACTGCTCCGCGTCGAGACTGACCATAGGCCCTGTTTGGATCCATGTGTTAGAGTTAGTTTGAGCTAGTTGGGGCTCAAATAGCCCTAAAGTATCCAAGCATGAGGGTTTAAATTGGAGCAAGTTGCACCGAATCCACCAAAAAAACTATCCCACCCAAGAGGTGCTAACTGGAGATAGTTCTCATTGGGACCACTAAAAAATCAATGTTCTCTCTCCATCAAGTGCATTTATTGTCAATCTAACCCTGTCACCCAAACACCTCTTTGGCTACAGTTAGTTCAGGGTTAGTCATGAGTTGGTCTAACCTCTAGCTAAGTTAGAGTATCAAACAAGAGCAGTATAGGACATGCAAGTTGCTCAAAGTATACAGTTAAATTCGTACGTGAAAGGTTTTTTTTCTTTTTGAAAATGGAACATGCAAGGAATTTTTTTAGAATGCTCTTGGCATGTCGCTAACATGTGATGAGTTAACCAACCTCAATAGACGGCAAAAATGCGACCCCGCCACACTTTGAGAGAGACGAGGAGGGAGAAGCGATACAGGCTGTTGGATTACTAGAGATAGGTGTTGCACGGAAGCCAAGAATAATGATGATAGCGTGGGTTAGCCATGTACTAGTACTACCTCCGTCCTGGTCTATAGGTCCCCTTTGTAGTTTGTGCCAAATTTTGACTAAATATTTAACTAACAAAATGTTAATGCATCTCAAGAAAAATTATCTCATTGGATTCATATTTGAACATAGTTTTCAAAAATATAATGTTTGGTGACATGCGTGAACATTTTTCGTACTCTTTCAGTCCACTGTGGAGATGATTGGTTGATTTTATATCGCTGAATAATATTAAATATTATGAGTGCAGATGCTCCATCACGAGGTTACTTGCTACTTCTCGGTCGTCGGGAATCTATGTTCTTCCACTCTATTTTTTTACATGAGCTTGTTCATCCTTTTGCCAACAAGCGAGACATCTAGTATCAAGGTGCACGTGTTATGCAAGGATCGTTCCATCTATATGAAGAACACGTGGTACTGGAACTACGAGGCGGACATGTACCCAGGAGTGGACGTACGGACCTGAGTAATGTAGCGCAGTAAGTGAAGTAGAAAGGCACAAATGGTATGAACATGCGTGGCATATAGGGTGTGTTTGGTTGCGTTCTCGTCTTAGCATAGTTGTTCCCTCTTCATGCATGCTCAACTCAACACCCCTCTTCATGCATGCTCTCTTCATGCATGCTTCTAGTGTATTTGTGCTAAACTAGTGTGGACTCATGCACCCTCCATACACTCTACCAAACACCCAAAACTAGGTCGAGAAGGGAAATCTTGGGTGTCATTTGTCTCTTACTATGTACTACCACTAAATGTTGTACGTGCAATGCACGGTGATGTTATGGAGTACATGCCTAAGTACTCTACTACTACTATATTAGTTGGAGGCACATATTAACTTTTATATTTGTTTACGTGTATGCCCTGAGACCTTCCAACTAGACGTGTCTTTCTCTCCAGGTTGCACTTTGTATCGTTCATACCACTAAGTACTACTACATGTGGTCTCCAACCCAGAAGTGGAAGAAGTGGAGACACTCTACCACGCTGTTTTTTTGCGCTGGGCTCTACCACGCTGTTCATGTCCCACTCCTTTCGTTGACGTGTGGGACATCCAACACGTGCCGTGTTTGCCCTATTCATCGTAAGAGTTGAAACACTAGCATTCATCAGAAATAAAAAATAATTATAAATCAACAGTGATACTACTTTTTTTGAGAACCAATCAGCAGTGATACAATACCACGCAGTTTCCGTGCTCCTTGATATCGGAAAGAATACTTCCGTTCGCCAACATGTGGGATGTCGACCATCCTGGTCCACTTGCCATGCACGCAAAACTCCAAGGGAGAGTCACCCCGGTCATCGTGCCGCAGTAACAATGACTAATAAGCCGTCAAATCACAGGCCCACTTCCCACTTTGAAGTTGCTCGGACGAAGGAACCATCATGACTTCATTGAATTCCGCTTCTTGAAGAAAACTACTGTACCAGCAGTACTGCTAGCTATAGTAGTTACTCCAACAGAGGCCTCATTTCGTTCGTAGGATAGGAATTTTATAGGAATATGAAAATCATAGCAAGTGAGATGACATGCATCTCAATTCCTATAGAGAAAGAGATGCCATTTGATGCATAGGATAGAAATTTTTCCATTTAGTCTAGGCTAATGTACTGGTAATTTGCTCTAAAAACTACAGTAGTAACTAGTAGTACTGGTACATGCTCGTACTCAGACACAGACACACACACTAACTACTAGTACTAGTACTTCTAACATGTTGGCCAGACGTCGTCGTTCTCCTTCCCGGCTTTGTCGGCGACACCCCACCGTGCTTGGATCTCTGCCGACCTCTCCGCAGCAGCGCGTGCATCCTTTTCTTTCTTGCAGCGGCGGGTCTCTCTTTTCTTGAGTTCTTTCTGTCTTTTCCACTCCCTCTATGCGGCTTTGGCCACCTCTTGCTCTACCGCCCATTCGGCCTTGGCATCTTCAAATTCCTCCCACATAGTTGTGAGGTCGCGAGCGGCGATGAACTCGGCATGGCGGGATGCCATCGCTTCCCTACCATTTTGTGATCGGTCATGGGCGGCGAGGAACTCGGCGCGGCGGGATGCCATCGCTGCCTTACCGGTTAGTGTGCGGCGCGGTGGCATGAATGATGCTTGGTGAGAGCTCTGGGATGGAGTGGCCAGATAACCGTATAGTGCATCGGTTTGTCAAGAGCTCAAGGACAGAAGACGAAGGAAATTTGGATTCCCCTTCAATCCTGGTCATTTATTACCGAGTAAAATGCATTGGCGGTCATCAAACTTGTCTTGATAGCTCATTTTGATCATTGTATATGAGATATGGTGATTATACGGTCACTGGCTCAGTGTATAGCTTCATATTTGTCTGGTTGACCAGTCAAACAATCCACATGCGCCTCATCAGCTCGTGTTCTTTATCTATCTATGTGGGCCTACCTATCAATGGAGAAAGAAATTCTGTAAAAACCAAAATTATGCGTATGTGGGGAATCAAACCACGGACTCGTCGCTACAACGCACCCTCGTCAGCCAAATGAAAATGAAATACTTCGCGTCAGACACTCACGCTCATGCTGTCAAAGCATGCTAATGTGTGCATGTCACCCTCTAAATCAAAGTCCTGCTCATGGCGCAACGCAAACGGCGAGCCCATCACCTGTGCGCCCCGGCGGTGCCTGACATTACTGTTTAGACATTTGATGGAGGCCTACCGAATGCCAAGCATGTATTCACCTTGATCAACAGCAACGGTCATACTCGGAGCGCCTTGCTCATGTATATCATCCATCACAACGACAATCTATAAAACAACCTAGCTAGAGAGGGTACAATGATAGTATGGTACAGAGTATGTACTATCGTGAGCGACCGATCTTAGTGCCACTGCACACGAGTGTGTGTCTGATCAATTCGTCCATTATTCATAAGTTATGCGGTTGTGTGGTGGCTATGGTGGTCGTTGAAGGCTAGCTGGCGACAAGAGCGGTTGTCAATACATGCCGCATATGCTTCAAAGGCTCGTCATCCATGAGTTCACACTTTACCACCACGCCAGCGTGTGACCGCCCTGGCCTACCGAAACCCCTTCCATCGCTAGCATGCACTTCCCGCTTCAAATGGTCACCGTCTCTCCAGAACATCAATGCCGCATTCACCGGACTTAACTGCATGTGCAATTGGTGATCACTGACATGCGGGCCAGATGCCCGTTCGGCCCACATGTCAGTAACCCAATGCATCTGCAGTTAAGTCACTGAAGCAGCATCCGCATTCACGCCCGACAAACCTACTCTGGCGCCAGTTGTCCATCCGTCTGCCGCGGCTCATTGCCATTCGCCCGCTATATTAACTTCAGCTCGAGCTCCCAGCCATAGCCAAAGACCCACATTTATTCTCCTCCGGTCCCTTCCTTTTGTCGACACCACTCCAACCATGGCCTCCTGGCGCTCCGAAGCTCTCTTGGACGTACTGTCGCAGGAGCAGACGAGGGACATCGGCAGCTCCGCTCCGGGCGCGCTCCAAAGCTCTTTTCGACGTACTGTCGTAGGAGCAAACGAAGGAGATCGCCGGCACCCCCCCCCCCGGCCGCCCTCCGCCGCCACGACCACGAAGCCAGCGCGCGTGCGTGGGCGCAGCCGGCAGCGAGGAATAGTAGTACATGGTAGGTCGCCGCTGCTCTGATCCTAGGAAGGTCACCGCTACTCCACTCAGTCGACGCCAAGTTTGGTGGGGTAAACATGAGCGGCCGATTAGCCGCTTGACGGCGACGTGGAGGCGGAAATCTTCAGAACCTTGTGCTCCAAACGAGGAGGTTATCGAGGCGGATGAGGAGGAGGCAAAGGCAATGGCCGGCTTTCTTGGGTTCATGGCCGGACATGGTGGTCGGGCGCCGGTGATCGTTTAGATTAGGTTTACCATAGGTTTTAGTACGGTTTGTGCGAAATATGTAATGAATTTCGTCCAGTTTGTAGGAAAAGTTTTTAAAATGTAATGAATTTCATCCGGTTAATTTGAAATTTGCTTTGTTTGCACGAATTTCACCCTGTTAGTTCATCTAGTTGTTGAAAGGTATGCGGGCAGCATCGGATGGCATCCATTAGTGTCCTCGGACAGATGCCGGTGTAAATTGGTGGGCCAGCGCTGGAGATGCCCTAACTATCATGCTATAATCACTAACAGTCCTCCATTATTTGGCAGGGAACAGTTATCCCTCGATCAAAATCAGTTCCGCGGTGTTTCGCACTCCTCCCGCGTAAGAGTGTAAACTCTTGCTTACATAAAAAGGGAGCAAGTGGACGACACTGTAGCAAGTCTTATCACTCAAACTAGCCCGCCTAATGAGCGGGAAAGCACCGCCCTGATCATTTTGTTCTGTATTTCTATCAATCGATCGCGCGAAAATGTTACGCTTCGCAAGTTCTAAAGGAATAGGCAGCACACTTATGACTCATATGCGTCGCACCCCCGACAGTCCGGCTCGCATGCCACTCACCAGAGGGGACACGCTTGTCTTGCAATTTCACTGACATGTGGGATTGTAATTGAATAAACCATCGATAGCCGAAATCTAATCGCTCAGCGGGCATTGACTGAGAAGAGAGAAACGGGGGAGGGAGAAGAGATCGCCCACCCGCCGCGCAGGGACTCCAAGAAATATATGGCGATAATGTGAGGTGGGCCATGCTGGAGTCCGGACCGCTTCCGGAGCCCGCTCTGACCGCCCTGGCCCCTCAAGACGCCAGCTGCCCACCGCATGCATGCATAGCAAGTACTAAAAACTGGGCTATAAGCCCGCTTATGTGGAGGAGAGAGAGGCATTGACAAAGTCAAGGAGTGGGATCTGCAAGAGCCCGTCTCTACATGTGCTCCTAGGTATAAAAAAATAATTCTAGAAAAAGGCATAAAAACAATTGTGTCTAAAAAACAAAGGTAAAAAACATTTGAGAGGAAATAGATAGAGAGAAAGTGAGAAAAAGTTGTAACCTTATAGCCAACCTTATAGTCAACAGTATGGTAGCATTACATGAGGAAGGAGGGAGTGGTGCACATGCCAAGTTCACTGGGCTGCCGTGTTTCACACTCAGTCGTAACAGTGGAGACAATAGCTTTCATCAAAAATAAATGATGAATACTCGTTGCTCCAATCGCAAAATGCCTTCGTTCATGAGATTTGAGATTTGAGCCCTATAAACGGGAAGGGAGGGAGTACTGCATGCGGTGTAGTCTACTCACTTGTTGAAATCTCTAGAAAGGCAAATACTCCTTTCCGGTTTACAGGGCTATACTACTCCCTCCGTCTAAGTGTGTAAGTCATCTTACGAAAACCAAATAGTCCCAAAACACTTAGGCGCGATGCATTAACTTCTACCTTGTTTCTTGTTTCTTGACATATCAACCAATAAGAGATGAGAGGTGTGCATGCTTTTAATGACTTGCAGTGGCTAGTTCATTGCATGCAATGCTATTAATTAGCAAATAAAACATTGGTGACCCCAGGAGGAAACGGTGCTAAGCACGTGGACCTATGCAGAATGAGTATCAACCAATGGATGATGGAGTTTAATTGTTAAACAATTGAATGAGGGAAGCTTAGCTACAAATTCAACGACATACTCACCTAGACGGAGGGAGTAGCAAGTACTAGTACTACTATATGGGGCTCAAATAGCAATTTTTTCTCATGCAAGAGCCTGACTACTATATGCGTGCTCCAAGGCACCGCACCACGCGAGCATTCGCAACTGCCATGTTTGGGTTGCACTTGGCTATTTGCCTCTTCGAGAAGACGAACACTGATGTTACTCCTACTTCTATAGTATTGGATCCACTGCTGCATGTCCGTCCACCTTGTGTGGGAGGGATAGCGTGTAGCGAAAACTTCTACTTACTACTCCTGCCTTTGCGTCTATGATAGGTGGGCCCAACAGGTGGTTGGCCCTCCTGTCATGCAGCCAAAGGCATGTGCAGTTAAGCCACCGGAGCTCAGTCCGCAAGGGAGAGGGCGTTGTAGTAATCAAACTTCTCGGTCGTGTACGAGTTCACGCGACACATCAAAGCACTGCACTCGATATAAGTCTTTTTACACATTTCAAATGGACTACAACATACGGATGTATGTAGGCATATTTTGCTTCATATGTAGTCACTTGTTGCAATCTCTAAAAAGACTTATATTTGGAAACAGAGGGAGTACAACGCATGCATTCATGCCGTGACTTTCCTTTTGATACTTGAATGTGTTGATTTGATGCACCTTGCCAAATTTTGACTATAAATTTAACTAACCAAATTTTCATGCATGTCACAAAAAATTACGGGGCTGTCTGGATTGTGACTATGTTTGTGTTATGTTGCCACATTATTTTTCCCACACTTGCCTAACTTGAGTTGCTCAAATTGTTAGACGCACTTTGGCTTGCCTAAGGGAATCTTGCCACAATTTTTGTGTCTATGACATGTGGGGTTCACTCCTAATAAAAAAAATCTTGTCTTAGGTGTGGCTAATAAAAAAGACTTATATTTAGGAATGGAGGGAGTAGAAAATATAAATAATAATGCATGTTGGGGCAACCCACGTTTCCGCTAATTTTAGCCATGGGCTTGTTCACAATTTTTACGAGGGGGTGGTTGTTCATTTAATGGAGAGACTTGTAGTACCAGACTTGAACGATACAAAGTGCGACCTGGCACACCGTAACACCACTTGGAACAAGCGGGTAGATATCTCAAAAAATTCAACAACTAAAAAAACACGACCTGGCATGTACTACACAATTTTAAACAATTGTTTTGATGGAGTGAAAAAGGAAAAATACCCCACTACGTATATATAGGTCGGAGCCTCCACGCTTGCTTGCTAGGGTTGCTCTATTCACACACTCTCATCCTCTCCATATCTAAACAAGATAGGGGTGGTAACATTGTCTTTCTCCCTTTAAAAAACATTGTCTTTCTATCATCATCGCTGGTTATAGATCCGGACGTATCCCCCTCCGCCGGTGAAGGGGAGGAGGGGTAGCGTTTAGGCCATCATTGACAGCGAGGGAGGAGACCCACTGCCAGCCGCACCGTTATCTCTGGCCGAGCGCCGGCGAGGGAGGTCCTCCGATCCCTTCATCGTTGCCTATGGGCGGATCCGGCCTCCCGCTGCCCACCTATCCACATCCTGACGACCTTCAGGTATATCTTCATTCGAAACCACCTTAGCTCTACTTCCCCAGCTCGCTACGTCGCTGCATGTGCATCATTTTCTACCTCTCAGCCCCTCTCGATCGGATGGTCCAATGTTACCTATTTTTTTTCTATTGTTAGAGGTAAAGCTACTTCATGGAGTTGAATCTTGTACTTCGTCCGTTCGAAAATACTTGTCATTGAAATGGATGTATCAATATGTATTTTAGTTCTAAACACATCCATTTTGATGACAAGTAATTTCGGACGGAGGGAGTACTTGGTTCAAACAAGAAATAAAGTGGGGGTGGGGGAATTTAGTATGTACATCGGACTTGGTACAAACAGGAAGGAAAGGGGGTGAAAGTAGTACATACTGGTCATCCAACCGGTCTCTTGGTCAAAAAGGGAAATATAGGGGTAACGCTGTACACAGTGGTATGACCAGGACTAGATTTACTATCCACACATAGGAGTAGGTGGCTAGAGTGAATAAAAATGGGACCAACCCAGATATGTTTCTTGGATGTTTGTTTCTCGGGGCAAGAAACTATGAATCACCACTTTATTCCCTTGTTTACGTACATGGTGCTAGCCTATTGGTGCACCCACTGTCACATGCCCTTATACCAAATATTTAGCTGTTCTTAATCTAATGTCCCTGGTAAAAATGAAGCCATGCCACTGTTATAAGCCATGACAAGTTTAGCCAAATGTTTTTGCCTATAATTATTTGAGCCTCTGACTGTTTGCTCTGTACCTTTTTGTGCAAACAGGGATATCCAATTCACCTGGTTGCTGTTGTGACCTTTTGGTGCACTACACAAAACTCTTCTTAAAAGAAGTGACTTTTCTGCTGTTTAACTGGAATGTCGGAATGGAACAGTTGGTTCATTTCGGTGGAACTGCACAAAGGGAGATCTGTGTTCCAATCATCATCATCCATATTGGCGCCATAACCTTCCTTTAGGTAAGAATGATATTTAATGCATGTGTTCATCTCTATTTTCCGACTGCCATGAGAAAATAATGCTATTTTTTACTAGTACACTTGTACTCCCTCACTGACAAAACCAATTCTGAAATAGAAGGCCAATCATCTACTTGGTTTCACCAACTGGTAAGGAGAAAGAGAAACAGAGCTTGAAGAGGAAGAAGAATAAGAATAAACAGTGCCAAGGCGATCTTGCTGAAGCCAGAGGCCTTAGTCGAGGCCATTCAAGGGCTCCGGCAACGACTACCTTACATGTGAGACGATCCTCCAGGGAGACCTTCCACTTCTGCTATCTCACTTAATTAATTAGGAGTACTTAAGTACCACTAATTTATTGCTGCCTAATTTTCCTGTCAGAGTTAAACAAATCTTTAGTAGGACCCTATGCTGAATCATGTACGTGTGTATGTTTGTCTATGGAGGTGAATCATGTGGTGGAGCAGGGAGGGAATGTTATTAGTGTCATGACATAATAGTGCTATCGTTTTGCATGTCAATTTATTGCCATTGGTTCAATGAGCCAATGTTTTGCTATTGTCCATCATGAATTTGATGCTACTGTTTGAGTAATATGCCAATGTCTTCCTATCCTTTCTCACTAAGCTAATGAAGGTTTCACCTTGTTCCTACTTGTGCAAACATGGATCATGTTGTGCCAATCATACATTTCAGTGGAACTACACAACACAATACAATGAACTGTATCCCAACCAGAGCTTTAACTCTGCTGGAAATTCTTGATAATCTTTCGATATAATCTCAGCACCAGTAAACTAGAGTGATTTCAACCATACATTTGAAGTGCACAAAAATATATACTATTGAGTGATTCCAGTGAGTGCTTTGTCATCTCTTATGGGACTACATGAATAATCTTTTTTTCTCAGGTTGGTACGGGCCTAAGACCTTCATCCATTTTAGTTTGCTGTCATCTCTATTTGTATTGTGCTACTGTCATGAGAAACTCCTTTATCTTTGCATGTTAAAGTTTTGCAACCTATGATAAATGGCAATGCTTTGAGTGTTGAGATAATTGCCACTGATTAAATAAACTAATAACTCTCTTTAAGCAAGACTACTATGTTGCTAACTTTACCCATTAAGATAATGAAGGTGCTTCTATTTGTTAGTGTATGTTTCATCAACTAGTCCCACTATTACAGTAATCTCACTCTCTTAATATATGTGCCAACAGGGATGCTCGATTTTGGTGGAACGACACAAAAACTTTGGGTGCTTCATTGCCTCGACAGGTTCCGTCCTTTCCTGTCAATCGCTAATCTCGGCTTGCTTTCTTCCTTCGCTGTCAGTCGCTTTGCTTATCTCGGCTTCCAGTCAAAGGACATAGTAACTGATATGCTACCTCACACAGGTTGGTACTGGTATTTATCCTGATTATTGTGCTTGTCATGTATTGGTAATTTGGTATTGTGCTATTGTTTGCCCATTTTATAAAGCAGTAACTTGGAGCCTGAACTCGTAGGCAAATCATTGCATTGGGTGATTTCAGTAGAACTGCGCAAAATGATCAGATGGACAGATACTTATGCTGCTGCCATGTACTCCAAAGTTCACTCAGACAAGCATCAATGTTGATAAGAAGTGCCTATATTCATTCGAGTATCAACTAACGCCAACCAGTTGTGAAACTTCCAAGTATTAGAAGAGTGAACGCCAAAAATATTGCTTGGCGCATAGCCCAAAAGAACACAGTCCAGTCTTTGGTCCCAACTTGTGCCTTTTGGTGATCGACAGATATGGTAGCGAACTGTATGGCATGGAGTCTAAGGATTCCAGACAAGTTGGTTGACGCGTATATTCATCTGGCACTTAATCAGTCTGCACGCCGGTGATGCTCCATTTTAGTTGAATTGCACAAAAAGCTTGGGTGGTTCATTTTCTCAATCGCCTCCTTTCTCGTCTTCAATGTAGAATTTGGGTGGACCAAGATGAGCCAGTAAACTAGTTGAATGAAAGTAGTGGCCAAGTTGCTCAAACCTCACTCAGCACGAGGCCACTATTGAGGATAAACCTACAAGAAAAGTTCAGATTATCTGTGCTGCGTCTTATGTACTCGAAAGTTTACTCGTACAAGAACTAATTTTAGCAAGAAGTACCTCTGACTGAACACCATTTACCAGTCTATACCCTAGGTAATTAAAGTTCGTCCATGGATCATATTGGTTGTGATCTCAATCATTTGGATGCATAAACATACTGGACATGTGTATATCTGAATCTTTTTGTGAATTATGTATGAATATTGTCGTGTGATCTATCAATCATTTGGATGCATAGATATGCTGAGCTTGTGTATATATGAATCTTTTGAGTTGTTGATAGTGAATGTTGGCTATGAATATGAACGTGTCCTGTGAACCTGAGTTTGATACGAATGTTTACCTTTTCTGTTGTATTTGTGTGTGAACTTGTTAGTATGCCTACTGTGGGGTATGTGACGTGTGGGTGTCAATAGCACACCTTCTTCCCGAGAAGAATTGCACCTGCTTTGTTAGGGTAGCAACGGCGCATCAGCTCTTTTTAACCTTTTTATTACTCTGTCTTCCCCTCTCCCCCACTCAACCCCTGCCATAATGTTTTCGGCCTCAAAACAAACATAGTATTGCGTTGTTTTTGGGGCTTGATGAAAAATTGAGTGCTGGTTTCTATAGGTTGGCCCGCCCAGCAAATGGGCAGCTGGTCCACCATGATGGACTAGGAGGCTAAAAATACAAGTTGTATGGTGCAGAGGCAAGTAAAAAACGCTATCGAGAGCCATCCACTGAAGAAAACAAATTGCTCCTGATGTGCTTCTTCAGTCGTGCCACCGGCCCCCTCACTAATCCAGTTCGCTCGGGGATCTGGTATCATTTTTTTCCAGAGGGCGAACAAGTATCAGCTAGGCCTAGGTTTTTTATTTTAACATGCGTAGCCCATGACATACGGAGACAGTGGTTTCAACTTATTTTTTGAGGTCCATGCCGGCCTATGGGCTTTTTCTTAAAGATCGGCAGCCCAATGTATTTTTTTGATAAACGCATGTCTCTGTTCTATTTATCTATATATAAGAATAATAATGATGTGTCAAATTTATGTTTTCCCTTCTAACCACATTATATATATTTATATTATTACTATTACCGTATATTTTATAGAGACTTATATATACATTATAAAAACATCCCACGTCTTATTAACTTATAAAAGTAAATGTTTAACAGAAGTTCGCAAGGAAAATCCTGGTTGTTTTTGACTCACAGGCAAGGAAAATCCTGGTGATTGCGTACAAAAGCTTGCGAAGATTTGAAGGACCAATTTAATAATAACATGCTCTTTTTTATTTTGAGCAATAACTCGCTAATTTCTTAATTATATATATATAAATGTGCCTCTCCAGTTTATTCTTTGATATTAATTGCTCCTTCTAACATAACATTATATATATAATGAGCCCAGCTAATTCCTGTATTTCAAGGAAGTGCAAATGGGCTGGGATTTCTTAGAAAATATAAATGGGCCTGATTGACGCAAAATTATTTGTTCACCCAGCCCAGCAAATGGACTGTACATTCTAGAAAACATGGGTTAAATATATGCCACATTTTTGCAGGCTAACATGTGGGCTAATAGGTCGAAGCCTACGCATGGCATTGTCAACTTGGTCAACGAATGATTGTGACATCCACAGCCATTGGATTTATATCCAGCGGCTGGCATGCACCTTCAATCTCTCGTCTTCTTCCTCCAGCGTCGACGGGACCTCCTGTTCCGGCCTCCGGCGGCTAGCGGCTCTGCTTAGCACGCATCGCTCCGAAGCGCTACCCCACCGCCAGCCAGGCTATCCCTCCACTCCTTGACACCTCCTCTTATTCTCCACAGACTGCAACCCCATGCCGCAACAGAACCAGTTATAACCCTTCTCCTCCTCTCAATCTGCGACTCCACTGCCGCGTCTTCCCATCTCCGAGTCGTTCCCGTCCGGTGCCACGCTGTCGTCCACCGCCTCGCTGCACTCGGTGCGGCGTGGTCAACAAATGAGAGTTATCGGAAGAGGACTGTACATGGAGAGCCTGACGGCTAGGACCCATGAGGTCCATGGTCGCACGCAAGGAAAGTTCCTCCTTATTAAGCTGAAAAAAATTGTTTCCTCCACTTGACATCTGGGACCCACCGGCTGTATCTTCGCACGGAAGGAAGTACCTCCTTGTTTTGCGAAAAAAAATATTCATCCCGTTGACAGCTGGGACCCGTTAGATTTGGTGGCTGACTTGTGGGCCTAGTAAGCGGACGTGTACACAGGGCTTTGTCAACTTAATCAACAAATGATTCTAGCAGCTGGACCATTGGATGTTAATCCAACAGCCGTGCTCCTTCTTCAACCTCTGTTCTTACTCCTGTCTCCCATGGACGGCACTGCGGCTGTGCTGTCGCGCACCCGAACCAGTCAAGTTTCCCACTCCTCTCTATCTGCGACTCCAATGCCCAGTCTTCCCCATCTCCAGGTTGTTCCAGTCTGGGGCCTCGCCGCCGTCCACCGGCCTTGGTGTTCTTGGTGCGGTGTGGTCAATGTGGTCAACAACCGAGAGTCATCAAAATATGACTGTATGTGAGAGGCTGATAGTGGGGACGCACCACGCCCATGGACGCATGCATGCAACGGAACGCGGCATGGTCAACATGGTCAAGGAATGACTTCCATCGGAAGTGTACTGTACGTGGAGTGGCTGACAACTGGGTCCATGGCCACAGCAAGGAAGTGCCTCCTTATTATGCGGAAAATAATGATTCCTCCACCTGACAGCAGAGACCCACTGGACGGGCCACCGTATTTTGCAAAAAAAACATTTCCCCCCTGACTACTGGGACCCACCTGACGGGCCACCGTATTTTGCAAAAAAAGAGTTCCCCCTACTGTCAGCTCGGACCCACCGGAAGTGCCTCCTTATTAAGCAGAAAAAATGAATACTCCCCCTGCTAGCTGGGACCCACCTTGGTGGGACGCTGACTTGTGGGCCCACTAAGTTGACGGGGATGGAGGGCATTGTCAACTTAGTTAATATGAACGATTCTAGCTCTAGTAACCGTACGATGTCCATCCAACGGCCGTAGTGCTTCTTCAACCTCTGGTCTTCTTGCTCCAACCACCCAAAGCAGCGCCAGTCGTGTCACATGCTCCTGCCTCCCGTGGCCGGCTGTGCTACCGCGGAAGCCTCACTGCCCTCTACTATTCCCACCGCTGGCCAGGCCCTGCGGCGACGACAGCCTCACACCGCAGCCGAACCAGAGAACCCTCGTACTCCTCTCTGCGCGGGCTTCCACTGTTGTGTCTTCCATGGCTTCGCGTCGTCCCCTTCCTAGGCCTCGCCGTCGTCCACCGCCCTGGTGCTCTCCGTGCGACGGGGTCAACGTGGTCAAGGAACGACTTCCATCAGAAGAGTACTGTACGTGGAGAGGCTAACAGCTGGGTCCATGGCGGCTGCAAGGAAGTGCCTCCTTATTACGCGGAAAATAATTATTCCTCCACCTGACAGCAGGGACCCACCGGACGGGCCACCGTATTTCACGAAAAAACCATTTCCCCCTGACTGCTGGGACCCACTAGCTACACCTTCGCATGCAAGGAAGTGCGTCCGAAAAAAAATGATTCGCCCCCCTGACTGCTGGGACCCACTAGCTACATCTTCGCACGCAAGGAAGTGCGTCCGGGCAAAAAATAAAAAAACTATTCGCCCCCTGACTGCTAGGACCCACCAGCTACATCTTCGCACGCAAGGAAGTGCCTGACAGTCGGGGCCCACCTGGTCGAAGCGTACGTCGCATTGTCATTCTAGTCGCGAATGTGTACATACATACTGGTGGATGTAGAGGCGTGCACGCGTCATAGGAGAGGCGCGCACGTAGCATGTACACATACGTACATTGGCCAGTGTGCAAGAAACAAAATACGGCCACGTATGTGTACATACGGGCGGGGTCTCGAACGCCTACTCGCGCATACGTGCGGCCAGGGCTCGTGTACATGGCTGGGTCAGAACGTAGAAACATCGTCGTCATCGTGTTCATGGGGAGCCAACCGGCTGGGTCGGAACGGAATGCAGCGTCGTGTTCATCGGGAGGGCTTCGACGGAATAGGCGATGGAAACGAGGTCTGGCATACCGCAGAACGAAGGAAACGGCGTTGTGTTCGACCGGCCACGTTCGAAACGGGATCCTGTTCATTGGGAGGGGTCTGGTGTACCACAAAACAGAGGAAACGGACCTCCTACGGTCGAAACGGGGGTCCTGTTGATCGAGAGGGGTGTGGCGTACCGCAAAACGGACGAAACGGACTTGTGTTGGAGCGCTACGGTCGAAACGGGGGTCCTGTTCATCAGGAGGGGTGTGGCGTACCGCAAAACGGGACTCCACAGGATATTGTTCATCTCCACCGTCGACCTCCTCCAGCCTCCACCTGCGACTGTTCATCCACGGGCTCTTGTTCATCCAGCCTCCATCGCGCGCTATTCCACCAGCTACTGTTCAACCAACCCTCTCCACGGGCTCCTGTTCAACTACCCCTCCACGGGCTACTATTCATCCACCCCTCTGTTGGGGAACGTAGTAATTTCAAAAAAATTCCTACGCACACGCAAGATCATGGTGATGCATAGCAACGAGAGGGGAGAGTGTGTCCACGTACCCTCGTAGACCGTAAGCGGAAGCGTTATGACAACGCGGTTGATGTAGTCGTACGTCTTCACGATCCGACCGATCCAAGTACCGAACATACGGCACCTCCGAGTTCAGCACACGTTCAGCTCGATGACGATCCCCGGACTCCGATCCAGCAAAGTGTCAGGGATGAGTTCCATCAGCACGACGGCATGGTGACGATGATGATGTTCTACCGGCGCAGGGCTTTGCCTAAACTTCGCGACGATATGACCGAGGTGGAATATGGTGGAGGGGGGCACCGCACACGGCTAAGGAACGATCACGTAGATCAACTTGTGTTGTCCTAGAGGTGCCCCCCTGCCCCCGTATATAAAGGAGCAAGGGGGGAGGGGGCGGCCGGCCTAGGAGGGGCGCGCCAAGGGGAGTCCTACTCCCACCGGGAGTACGACTCCCTCCTTCCTTGTTGGAGTAGGAGAAGGGGGAAAGAGGGGGAGAGGAGGAAGGAAAAGGGGGCCGCACCCCTTTTCCAATTCGGACCAGAGGGGGGCTGCGCGCCTCCTTCCTTTCGGCCTCTCTCCTCTATTCCCCTATGGCCCAATAAGGCCCATATACTCCCCGACGAATTCCTGTAACTCTCCGGTACTCCAAAAAATACCCGAATCACTCGGAACCTTTCCGAAGTCTGAATATAGTCGTCCAATATATTGATCTTTACGTCTTGACCATTTCAAGACTCCTCGTCATGTCCCCTATCTCATCCGGGACTCCGAACTCCTTCGGTACATCAAAACTCATAAACTCATAATATAACTGTCATCGAAACCTTAAGCGTGCGGACCCTACGGGTTCGAGAACAATGTAGCCATGACCTAGAACTATTCTCGGTCAATAACCAATAGCGGAACCTGGATGCTCATATTGACTCCTACATATTCTACGAAGATCTTTATCGGTCAAACCGCATAACAACATACGTTGTTCCCTTTGTCATCGGTATGTTACTTGCCCGAGATTCGATCGTCGGTATCCAATACCTAGTTCAATCTCGTTACCGGCAAGTCTCTTTACTCGTTACATAATGCATCATCCTGCAACTAACTCGTTAGTCACATTGCTTGCAAGGCTTATAGTGATGTGCATTACCGAGAGGGCCCAGAGATACCTCTGCGACAATCGGAGTGACAAAACTAATCTCGAAATACGCCAACCCAACATGTACCTTTGGAGACACCTGTAGTACTCCTTTATAATCACCAGTTACATTGTGACGTTTGGTAGCACCCAAAGTGTTCCTCCGGTAAACGGGAGTTGCATAATCTCATAGTTACAGGAACATGTATAAGTCATGAAGAAAGAAATAGCAACATACTAAACGATCAAGTGCTAGGCTAACGGAATGGGTCATGTCAATCACATCATTCTCCTAATGATGTGATCCCATTAATCAAATGACAACACATGTCTATGTCTAGGAAACTTAACCATCTTTGATTCACCGAGCTAGTCAAGTAGAGGCATACTAGTGACACTATGTTTTACTGTGTATTCACACATGTATTAAGTTTCCGGTTAATACAATTCTAGCATGAATAATAAACATTTATCATGATATAAGGAAATAAATAATAACTTTATTATTACCTCTAGGGCATATTTCCTTCACCCTCCACCGTCTACTATTCATCCAGCCCTCCACGGGGTCGTCCTGTTCATCCAGCCCTCCACGGGGTCCTGTTCATCCAGCCCCAACCACCTCGATCGATCGGGGTCCCGTTCATCCAGAGGCAACGCCACAGGGTCCTATTCATCCACCCCCACTGCTCACTGTTCATCCACCCCCCTGCAACGCTCACTGTTCATCTAGAGGCAGCATGAATCAACTTCAGTTAGCAACAGTAGCGAAGGAATCGCTCGATCGCTCGGGTTCAGTAACGCGTAGCCTGCAGTGCAATCGCCTGGCTTTAGTTAGGCGACGCCTCGCTCGGGTTCAGTTAGAGCCCAATGCCTCTCACACACGCGCGTACGTGTACGAGAGAAACACGCATCGCTCGGCCCCCGACCACCCACCGTAACCGGGAACTCCCCAAAATTTTCCTCGCCCTCGCTTCTACCATGGTTTTTTCTGTCATGGACGGCCCAAAGAATGTCATGCAGCTGCGTCTCCGGCCCGCCCAGGACGAAAAGCCCATTTTCTGTCAAGAATTTTCTTCATAGAAGTTGGAGCCCACCACATCTATGATGATACTGGGTTTTGTCACAATTATCATCATAGAAGTGTCATAAGTATGACAAAAAAAATTATCGTTCGGCCCAAAATGTCACGGATGTGTCTTTTTTTGTAGTGTTAATGCGCTGCTGACGTGCCCTTCTTTCTTTATCGGGGATGGCGAGGAAGCTTGTCCCAGCTGTCGCCGCTTCGCCTTGCTTCGACATGCGTCTAGGCCAATGAGGCGTGCAGCTCCATGTAAGCTGGCAGGCTGCTGAGCTGGTGCGATGGCAGGGTCTTCACGAAGATCTGCATGCCACCACGCAGGTGCTTGCTAAGTCGGTCTAGAAGCCGCATGTCGCCATGCAGGTGCTCGCCAAGCTGGCTGGGCTGCAGCTGCATGGGAACGGCGATGGAGTCTTGGCAGATGTTGGCCTGGCCGCGGCCTCGCTGACGTCCTCGGCAAGGGTCTTGCCGGGGCCCCAGCAAGGGTCTTGCCCTCACATCGCGATTGTCCCCGGCAAGGATCTTGCCGGAGGTCTCCTGGATTTCCTTGGCAAGGATCTTGCCGAGGATCGTCGACTTCTGGTCCTCATCTGATCTTGCGTGTTTATGATCTTCACGAAGATCTGCATGCCACCATGGAGGTGCCGCCCTAGCCTTGGTTCCAATGAGGTTGATGGCGTTGGAACCCTTGGGCTCAAGCGTGGGGCGCTCTGTTGGCGTTGGGCAAGTTGCCCCGGCAAGGCTCTTGCCGGGGCTGTGGGGCCGCGCCCGGCAAGGGTCTTGCCGGGGAAGTTCACCTCGCCCTCTTGCTTTTTGCGTCTCTGGTCTTGGCGTTGCTTTGATTGTCTTGCTGAAAGTGCAACTATCCTTAGGTGGTTTTGGTAATTCATAACAACATATAGCTCATTGAGCCAATGCTATTCCAAGACAAATATTTCAGGAAAGCTCAATGAATGGCATGGCATGGATGATGAAAGTGGATCCCTCAAAATATTAAGGACAAAGGATTGGCTCAAGCTCAAAAGCTCAAGACTCTACATTTTACATTTTAGTGATCAAAGATCACATTGAGTCTATAGGAAAAGCCAATACTATCAAGGAGGGATGAGGTGTTGCTTAATGAGCCTCTTGCTTCTAGTGCTTAGTGATATGCTCCAAAAACCCTCAACTACTTTCTCACATCCACATATGACCTAAACCCAAAGTCAAAATCGGTCCTACCGATTCTTTCTATCCAGTGCCACCGAGTTCAAATGTCATAGCCACTGCCACAAACCCTAGGCAAATCGGTCTCACCGATAGGGATCTCGGTCTCACCGAGATGGGATTGTAATCTCTCTGTTTCCTTTCGTAATGTTTTGGTCTAATCGAAGTGAGCGATCGGTCCCATCGAGATTGCAATGTAAACTCTCTGTTTCCCTTTCGTAACATTTCGGTCTCATCGAAAAGAGCGAATCGGTCCCATCGAGTTTACCTGACCAACTCTCTGGTTAGCTAATTATCAAAATCGGTCTCACCGAGTTTGTGTAATCAGTCTCACCGAGATTACATTATGCCCTAATCCTAACCATATCGGTCCTACCGAGTTGCATGTCAGTCCCACCGAAATCACTAACGGTCACTAAGTTTACTGAATCGGTCCGACCGAGTTTGTTGATTCGGTCCCACCGAGTTTGGTAAATTGTGTGTAACGGTTAGATTTTGTGTGGAGGCTATATATACCCCTCCACCTCCTCTTCCTTTGTGGAGAGAGCCATCAGAACAAACCTACACTTCCAACTTACCAGTTCTGAGAGAGAACTACCTACTCATGTGTTGAGGCCAAGGTACTCCATTCCTACCATATGAATCTTGATCTCTAGCCTTCCCCAAGTTGCTTTCCACTCAAATCTTCCTTCCACCAGATCCAAATCCTATGAGAGAGAGTTGAGTGTTGGGGAGACTATCATTTGAAGCACAAGAGCAAGGAGTTCATCATCAACACATCATTTGTTACTTCTTGGAGAGTGGTGTCTCCTAGATTGGCTAGGTGTCACTTGGGAGCCTCCGACAAGATTGTGGAGTTGAACCAAGGAGTTTGTAAGGGCAAGGAAATCGCCTACTTCATGAAGATCTACCGCTAGTGAAGCAAGTCCTTTGTGGCGACGGCCATGGTGGGATAGACAAGGTTGCTTCTTCGTGGACCCTTCGTGGGTGGAGCCCTCCGTGGACTCACGCAACCGTTACCCTTCTTGGGTTGAAGTCTCCATCAACGTAGATGTACGATAGCACCACCTATCAGAACCATGACAAAAACATTCGTGTCTCCAATTGTGTTTGAATCCTCCAAACCCTTCCCTTTACATTCTTGCAAGTTGCATGCTTTAATTTCCGCTGCTCATATACTCTTTGCATGCTTGCTTGAACTGTGTGAAGATTGCTTGACTTGTGCAAAGATAGCTAAAATCTGCCAAAGTCTAAAATTGGGAAAAGGATAAGTTTTTAATTGGTCAAGTAGTCTCATCACCCCCCCCCCTCTAGACATACTTCAAGGTCCTACATTTGCGCCTTTGGCTTCCCTCCTCTGCCCTGCTAAGTGTGGCCACGGGCGCAACTCTGACTGCCCGTGCACAAGTACGGGTACAAAAGAGAGCCCCTACTTTTGTACACCGACACTACTAAAAATATTTCTGATGAGATTCCTTCCGGTATGATAGAGAACCAGCTAGCAAATCCTTATGTAGGATATGGAACAGTACATTCCGATATGCACCTAATCTATGTGGATGAAGTTTGTGGGTTATTTAAGCTTGCAGGTTTATCCGAAGATGGAGTTAAGAAGAAGTTCTTACCTTTATCTTTGGGAGGAAAGACATTTCCATGGTATAGGCTATGTGATGATATTGGAACGTGGGATTGGAACCGATTGAAATTGGAATTTCATCAAAAGTTTTATCCTATTCATTTGGTTCATCATGATTGGAATTATATATATAATTTTTGGCCTCGTGAAGGAGAAAGCATCGCTCAAGCTTGGGGGAGGCTTAAGTACATGATGTACACATGCCCCAATCATGAGCTCTCAAAAGAATTATCTTACAAAAATTTTATGCTCGGCTTTCTCATGATGATCAAACCATGCTCGATTCTTGTTCAACTGGTTCCTTCATGAAGAAACCTATTGAATTTATATGGGATCTTATGGAAAGAATTAAATGCAACTCTAAAGATTGGGAACTCGACAAAGTTAAAGTGTCAGGTATAATACTTAAGTTTGATTGTGTTAAATCTTTTACGGATACCGATGCTTTTCATAAGTTTAGCACTAAATATGGACTTGACTTTGAGATAGTAGCTTCCTTTTGTGAATCATTTACTACTCATGTTGATCTCCCCAAGGAGAAATGGTTTAAATATCACCCACCTATTAAAGACAAGATTAAGGAACCCATTATAGCTAAAGATGAAACTATCATTTACAATGTTGATCCAGTAGTGCCTACCACTTATATTGAGAAACTACCTTTTCCTATTAGGATAAAGGAACATGCTAAAGTTTCAACTATGGTTACCAAAAGTAATATTGGAGCACCTGACCCTCTGAGAAAATTAAAGTTGAACCTAATGTTGCTATGGTCAAAGATCTCTTGGTCGATAATATTGATGGGCATGTTATTTATTTCTGTAGTGAATCTACTAGGATATCTAAACCCAATCCTAAAGATAAGAATAAGCATGTGGTTGGCATGCATGTTGTCTCAGTCAAAATAGGAGATCATTGTTAACGTGGCTTATGTGATTTGGGTGCTAGTGGAGTGCTATCCCATTTACCTTATATCAAGAGATTATGAATGAGGTTGCACCTGTTGAGATAGAAGACATTGGTGTTACTATTAAACTTGCAAATAGAGATACTATTTCACCACTTGGGATTGTTAGAGATGTTGAGGTCTTGTGTAGAAAAATAAAATACCCTACTAATTTTCTATTTCTGGGTTATCCAGAAGATGATTTTTGTCCTATTATATTTTGTAGACCCTTTTTGAATACAGTTAATGCTAAGATTGATTGAAATAAACAAACTATTAGTGTTAACTTTGGTGATGATCTCATGAGTTTAATTTCTCTAAATTCCGTAGACAACCTCATGATAAAGAATTACCTAGTAAAGAGGAAGTTATTAGTCTTGCTTCTATTGTCGTATCTCCTACTGATCTGTTAGAACAATATTTGCTAGACGATGAAAATGATATGCAAATGAATGAAAGAAATGAAATAGATAAGATGTTCTTTGATCAACCACCTATCCTTAAACACAATTTACATGTTGAAACTCTTGGAGGTCCTCGTCCACCTAAGGTTGATCCTATATTTGAATTGAAACAATTGCCTGATACATTGAAATTTGCTTATCTTAATGAAAATAAGATATATCTTGTTATTATTAGTGCTAACCTGTCAGAGCATGAAGATAAGAGATTACTTAAAACTCTGAGGAAGCACCGTGTCACTATTGGATATACTCTTGATGATCTCAAGGGCATTAGTCCCACTCTATGTCAACATAAAATTAATATGGAGCCCGACGCTAAGCCCGTTGTCGATCATCAACGACGGTTAAATCCTAAGCTGAAGGATTTGGTAAGCACTGAAATATTTAAGCTTCTAGAAGTAGGTATAATATATCCCATAGATAATAGTAGATGGGTAAGTCTTGTTCATTGTGTTCCTAAGAAAGGAGGTATAACTATTGTTCCCGGTGATAAAAATGAACTCATTCCACAAAGAATTGTAACTGGTTATAGGATGGTAATTGATCTTAGAAAATTAAACAAAGCTACTAGAAAAGATCATTACCCTTTACCTTTTAAAGATCAAATGTTAGAAAGACTATATAAGCACACACACTTTTGTTTTCTTGATGCATATTCTGGTTTCTCACAAGAAGATAAAGAGAAAACTACTTTTACTTGCCCTTTTGGAACTTACGGTTATAGATGTATGCCTTTTGGTTTATGTAGTGCACCTGCTACCTTTCAAAGATGTATGCCTGCTATATTCTCTGATTTTTGTGAAAAGATTATTGATGTTTTTGTGCATGATTTTCCGTTTACGAGACTTCTTTTGATGATTACTTGAGCAACCTTGATCGAGTTTTACAGAGATGTGAACAAACTAATCTTGTCTTGAATTGGGAGAAGTACCACTTTATGGTGAATGAAGGTATTTTCTTGGGGCATAAAATTTCCGAACGAGGTATTGAAGTAGATAAAGCTAAGGTTGATGCAATTGAGAAAATGCCATGTCCTAAAGATATTAAAGGTATAAGAAGTTTCCTTGGTCATGCTGGTTTCTATAAAATATTTATTAAAGACTTCTCTAAAATTTCTAGGCCTCTTACTAATCTCTTGCAAAAAGGTTCCATTTATTTTTTATGATGATTGTGTAGAAGCCTTTGAAACACTTAAGAAAGCCTTAACCTCTGCACCTATTGTCTAACCACCTGATTGGAACTTACCATTTGAAATTATGTGTGATGCTAGTGACTATGTTGTTGGTGTTGTTCTAGGACAAAGAGTTGATAAGAAATTACATGTTATCCATTATGCTAGTAAAAGTCTAGACACTGCTCAAAGGAATTATGCTACTACTGAGAAAGATTTTTTAGCAGTTTTGTTTGCATGTGATAAATTCAGAACTTACATTGTTGACTCTAAAGTAATTGTTCACACTGATCATGCTGCTATTAAATATTATGGAAAATAAAGATGCTGAACCTAGACTCATTAGGTGGGTTCTATTGATACAAGAATTTGAATTGCATATTACTGATAGGAAGGGAGTTGAGAACCCCGTAGCTGATAATTTTTCTAGTTTGGAAAATATTCTTAATGACCCATTACCTATTGATGATAGTTTTCATGATGAACAACTACCTGTTATAAATGCTTCTACTTGGTATGCAAACTATGCTAATTACATTGTTGCTAAATATATACCACCTAGTTTCACATACCAACAAAAGAAAAACCTCTTCTTTGATGTAAGACATTACTTCTTGGATGACCCACATATTTATAAAGAAGGAGTAGATGGTATTATTAGATGTTATATACCTGAGCATGAATAGGAACAGATCCTGTGGAAGTGTCATTCTGAGGCTTACGGAGGACACCATGCTAGAGACAGAACTGCACATAAGGTGTTACAATCTGGTTTTCATTGGACAATTCTCTTCAAGGATGTTTGTACGTTTGTCTTGTCTTGTGATGAATGTCAAAGAATTGGTAATATTGGTAGACGTCAGGAAATGCCTATGAATTATTCACTTGTTATTGAGCCATTTGATGTTTGGGGATTTGATTATATGGGACCTTTTCCTTCCTCTAATGAGTAAACACATATTTTAGTTGTTGTTGATTATGTTACTAAGTGGGTAGAAGCTATTCCAACTAGTAGTGCTGATCATAACACTTCAAATAAAATGCTTAAAGAAGTTATTTTCCCAAGGTTTGGAGTCCCTAGATATTTAATGACTCATGGTGGTTCACATTTTATTCATGGCGCTTTCCGTATAACTGCTTGCTAAATATGATGTTAACAATAGAATTGCATCTCCCTATAATCCTCAATATAGTGGCCAAGTTGAATTGAGCAAGAGAGAAATAAATTTAATTTTGCAAAAGATCGTCAATAGATATAGAAAGAATTGGTCTAAGAAAGTAGATGATGCATTATGGTCTTATGGAATCGCTTATAAAAATCCTATGGGTATGTCTCCATATAAAATGGTCTATAGAAAAACATGTCATGTACCTCTTGAGCTAGAACATAAAGCATATTGGGCAATTAAAGAACTTAATTATGATTTCAAACTTGCCGGTGAGAAGAGGTTATTTGATATTAGTTCATTGGATGAGTGGAGAACCCAGGCATATGAAAATGCCAAATTGTTTAAAGAAAAAGTTAAAATATGTTCTATTGTACTACTATCGTTTCAGATTCTTTGCAGGAAAACTACTCTCCAAATGGGAAGGGTCGTACATTGTCGGTGTCAAAACCGGCGGATCTCGGGTAGGGGGTCCCGAACTGTGCGTCTAGGCGGATGGTAACAGGAGACAAGGGACACGATGTTTTACCCAGGTTCGGGCCCTCTCGATGGAGGTAAAACCCTACGTCCTGCTTGATTAATATTGATGATATGGGTAGTACAAGAGTAGATCTACCACGAGATCAAGGAGGCTAAACCCTAGAAGCTAGCCTATGGTATGATTGTTGTTCGTCCTATGGACTAAAACCCTCCAGTTTATATAGACACTAGAGGGGGCTAGGGTTACACAGAGTCGGTCACAATGGTAGGAGATCTATATATCCGTATCGCCAAGCTTGCCTTCCACGCCAAGGAAAGTCCCATCCGGACACGGGACGAAGTCTTCAATCTTGTATCTTCATAGTCTTGGAGTCCGGCCGATGATGATAGTTCGGCTATCCGGACACCCCCTAGTCCAGGACTCCCTTAGTAGCCCCTGAACCAGGCTTCAATGACGACGAGTCCGGCGCACATATTGTCTTCGGCATTGCAAGGCGGGTTCCTCCTCCGGATTCTTCATAGAAGATTGTGAACACCAGGATAGTGTCCGGCTCTGCAAAATAAATTCCACATACCACCGTAGAGAGAATAATATTTACACAACTCCAATCTGCTGACGTATTTCGTAGCATGACATCATGCCACGGCCAAGCCTTTACTCGAATTGTTTTTATCGTTCCACCTCAGCATGTTTAGCGAAGCGATTTCCTTGGCACGTTTGTCGAAGCAGAGATCGTGTTCCCCTTATTCCAGTATTCCCATCAATACGGATGTGGGTAACCCAACCGCGCCTGTTGGCTCGCCCCCTCCATCAAAGGCGAGTCCCAAATGGTTACGGGGACGGCTCTTGGTATTCAACCTCTTTATAATGAGACCAAGGCTTGTTCCTTTTCTTCAATCGAATCCGCCCCTCGCCCCGAGTTCCAACACCCAAGGTTCCAGATTCAGGCGCTTCGGACCTTCGACAATGTCCGGCTCCGACCTATAGGGCCAGTGGATGCCCTATTCCGTCATGGAAGAAGATGTGCTAAAGCTAAGAGACGCCAGGTACCTAACTGGCGAAATTTCGCATAGGCTGCCCGTACAAGGGCAAGGTATTCCCACTGCGAAGCCTGGTGAGAGCATGGTGTTCGTGTCTCACTTCCGTCGAGGTTTAGGCTTCCCGATGGATCCCTTCATGAGGGGGCTCATGTTTTATTATGGGCTGGAGTTCCATGACTTGGCTCTGGAGTTCATCCTCCACATCTCATCTTTCATCGTTGTCTGCGAAGCCTTCCTCCACACTACCCCTCACTTCGGATTATGGCTCAAGACCTTCAACATGGAGCCGAAGATGATCGAGGGGCGACAGGTAGAGTGTGGAGGGGCAGTCATAAGTAAGAGGGCCGATGCCCCATGGCCCGAGGGCTTTTTTCAAGAGGAGCTTGGTTTGTGGCAACAGGAGTGGTTCTATATCACCGCTCCCAGGGGCACCAGATGGGCGGCGCCGCCTGCCTTTCGCTCGGGCCCTCCACAACGGCTGGCGTCATGGGTCAACAAAGGGCTTGACTGGGGGCCGTCCAAGGATGTGCCATTATTGCAGGGCCGTATTCGAGACCTCCAAAAGAGGGAGATCAATCTGGTTGTGGTGGCGCAGGTCATGCTGATTCGGCGCCTTCTGCCCTGCAAACGCCGCCCCCTCCGCCTGTGGGAATTCAATCCGGAGGGACCGCGAGCTCTCCAACACTTCATGGGTGCGACGCCCGTGGAGATGTATAAACTGTTCTTCGGATCACAAGAGATGTGTCCGGACCTAACCGAGGACGCAGGCCTGAGCTGCAATTGCCCGGATAGTCAAGTAAGTAGTCATGTGCCCGGACATGCTGTCCATACATTTATCATAAACTTGCCCTTTAACCAGCTATCCCTTGAACAGGAGTGGATAGCAAAAGCAAAATTGATACGGTGTCCGGCCCCCCTCCCTGAGATCACGCCGGATCCGGTGTTAATCAAGATGTTGGAGGTTGCGCCTTCGGAAGAGGGCGAGGGGGTAAACAGGGAAACTACCGCCTCCGCTAGGGAGGCTCTTAAGAAAGGGGAGATCAAGAATCCCTCCTTCCAGGGGGAGAAGAGGACCACTTCTGAAGATCCGGAGGCCAAGGCCTCAAAGCGGGGGAAGAAATCTTCAGCAGAGGGCCCTGCACCAGGAGAAGCCCCGGCCGCATTGTTTCCCCAAGGGAATCAGCCCTCCAGCGAGCCGTAAGTAAAAAGGGGAGTTTTGTAATAAGGGACATCCCTGTTTTTTATTTCTGAAGATAACCGAAGTTTTACCATGTAGTTCGGACCTCAGCCCTTCTCAGCAAAGCTCATCTTCGGGGGATATTCGTCCGGAGATGATGGAGAGCGAAACACCTCCATCTGCAGCGCCGTCAGGCGGGGCGGACGATCCTGAGGTATCGTCGCGGAGGGTCTCCCCGAGTCCGGCGGGGCCGGAGAGTTCGGCACCGACTGATGTACGGCCGGAGGAGCTGAAGGATCTGCTCGGGCGGGCGTCTATCTCAGAAGATCACCATACGTTGACGAGTACGGTGATTGAAAGGATTTCATCCGCTGAGAGCGGGTTGCATGAGGCCGTCAGAAGTTTACTAACGGGGTTTGAGGTACGCGAAAAATGATATACCTTTTGACAATTTTGCGCATAGAATGCGCCCTGTATAGATAGTAGCCCCTGAGACTCGGTACGTTGTCGAAGGTGACAGCGTGCCAAGGATCATAATCTCAGTTGTAAGATGTTGCCTTTCCTATATAGGTGGCGGAGCATTCGGTGGCCAGCCGGACTGATGGATTTGCCGAACTAAAGCGGCAACTTGATGTTGCGGATGCGGACATCGTGCTGGTCAATAAGCGACGACGAGTCACAAGGTATGTGGCTTCTCCGCGGACGCCTTGTAAGGGAGCTGGACGCTCGTGCCTTACAACATGTATGCTTGATGCAGATGGTGCCGCTGCTACGGAGGATCTTCGGGCGGAGCTTGCCCGAGCCAAGGAGCAAGCTAGGAAAAGTAATGCGGCTGCCTTGAAGGCGGCCGAAGAGCTAAAAGCCGAATGGGCTGCTCACTGCCGAAGCAGGGAGGAAATGGCCGAAATGGCCGTGAAGCTGAAGGATGCTACCAACCGCTATGAGGTTCTTGAAAGAGAACGCCGAGCGGAGTAGGAGGACCTGAAGAAGGCCACCGCCGAAGCCAAGGATGTCTGCTCTGCGATGAGGGCTACTAAGGAGGAGCTACGTCAGGCCGGGGATATTGCGGCTGGAAAGCCTTTTCTGCTGCGTAGGAAGTTCACGGATCCGAAGTATGCTCAGTTGGGCCAGTTGTGGGGTGCGGAGGATGCTTATCTGAATTTGGCAGCGAGTGCCGCAGACGCGGTCGCACACTTCCGGGGCCAAAAGGATCACGGAATGGAAGAGCTTTTTTGGTCGCAATTCCATAGTCCGGAGCGTCCACTTCCGTTAACCGATCGGTTAGCCGAGTGGGCTGAGCTGAATAGGTTGTCCGGACTTGCCATGAAAGATGTCGTGGCTCATTTGTGCCGGAAAGGCCCGAGCCGAAGAGTTATTTTGGCTTGTTGCAGCAGTTCCTTGATGTGGTGCCGCATATCAAGGCGATTAAGCGGTCGGCATGCATAGAGGGTGCGCGGATGACTCTCGTCCGTGTCAAAACATACTGGGCGGAGATGGAGGCCACCGATGTTGCATCCCAGGACTCGGACAAAAGCCGATTACCAACCGAGCACTATTTTGAGGAAGTCCTGCAGGGCGCTCGTTTAATAGAGTCGCAGTGCTCGAAAAACGTTATGTTCAAATGACATGTATGATTTGTGAAACCATGTTTCAAATATAATATAAGGCCTTTTATACTTGGGAGTTCAAGTGTTGAAATACCTCCTGTGCGGCCATTAACGTATATGTGTATATAACCTAAAAGATGGCAGTCTTCGGCTTCAGCCCCCACGCACATAGTGCGGGGGTGTTTGCAAAAAAAGCGCATTTTCACACTTAATCCAACGTCTTGGTCCTGTGAAGGAGGTGATAGCGTAGCAAACTAGGCAACCGGACTATAATGCTTTATCACTTTCACTTAGCCATAGGAGTTCGATGGTGGGGCTACTATATAGCCCCCAGGTGCACTGCGCTCTCCGAATTTCGGGGCGCGTATGTGCCTGACCGGGAAACGGTCCTTCGTTAAAGCGGAGGAATTCTAAACATTCCGGTGGTCGATCGAGTGGTTGACCAGTCTCTCGCTATATCATGACAGTCAGTTTTCAGCTTTCTCTACTGAGGTGCTCACCTGGACGAACCGGGGCACAATCGCAGTAGTTCTCCTGGTGCCGCGTTAGCCGATAGAGCGGAACGTAAGGCAGCAAAACACAGGAGCCGGGCAAACCCAACATTTGACCAAAGACATGATTCGGAGCTGATGCATATAAGGCCTAACTCGAGACGCCGAACACTCCCTAAGGTATTCGGTCTTTATGAAAACGGGCAGAACAATGCCCTAAGCCCCTAGTGTTCAGGTACGCGCAAAAATTTCTGACGCGGCCGATGCCAAAACGCCAGATTCCTCCTCGGTTATAGCAAAAAACCGGGGGATGTGTATCAACAAGAGACAGTAAGAAAGGTTTACGCAGGGTCTTAATCTGAAAAGAATCCTTGCAACGGGTCCCTACTGCACGTCTGCGCCTGTGTCTCCGTTGTGCCGTATCCTGGACGGGTGTCGCACGGTGTTCATCTGTAAAAGAGGAGAACTTAGTTGAAAAAGAGTCCGTGCGAAAGATGTATAAACAGAGTATGATTCAAAGAATGAATAGAATTGGGATTTATTGTCTCTTTTTGTGCATGCGTGAAGCCCCTTGTAAAGGGGTACGCGGCTAGTAAGCCCCTTGTTTATTGATACCAGACTCACCTAACCGTGTCCGGGGTCTTGGATGACCTGTTTAGGGGCTTTGATCAGCAAAGCCGGATTAGTGTGTGGCTGTCAAGGCAGTCTCACGTTCTTCCGTAGTCGAGGAACACTCAAAGTTACCCTTTAATGAGATGATGCCACATGGACCGGGCATTTTGAGTGTAAGAGACGCGTAATGCGGTATTGCGTTAAAGCGGGCGAAAGCTTCGCGTCCCAATAGTGCTTGATGGCTACTTTTAAATGGGGCGATATGACTAGCTTTTCGCGACGAAAGTTGTCGGATGAACCGAACACAACTTCTAGTAATAAGGAGCCCGTACAATTGGCATAAGGGCCTGACGTTACTCCTTTAAAGGAAGTGTGGCTATGGTGAATTTTGGTAGGGTCTATCCCCATTCTGCGGATTGAGTCCTGGTATAGCAGGTTTATATCGCTGCCACCATCCATTAGGACTTGTGTGAACTGTAGCCCGTCGATTATAGGATCCAATATCAAAGCAGTCCATCCTGCGTTTCGAATACCTCTGGAGTAATCCTGATGGTCGAAAGTAATTGGTTGTGGCATCTAGTTTCGGGACTCCGCTGGGGTGGATCGTGCGGCGCGTACTTTAGTAGGTGCCGCCCTATTTTTCCTTGTTATCACTTGAAAAGAATTCACTATTTTGACTTCTTGTGGAAAAGTCTTTTGTTTCCCGGCGCTCTGCTTTAGGGGTTCGTCGTCGTCCTCACTTGGTGCGTCGGGCCCCTTGTGTTCAGCGTTAAGTTGGCCGGACTGCTTGAATACCCAACAGTCTCTGTGGGTATGGTTTGCAGGCCTCCCGGGGGTACTGTGGATTTGGCATATCTTGTCCAAGATTTTGTTTAGGTTGGATAGCTCATCGCTGTTCTCCTTGAGAGGCAGTTTTTTGTTGTTCTGCCGAGAGCTTTTGAATCCGGTGTTGACTGCCGTGCTCTTTGGACCGTTTCCTTTAATCCGACGCTGGTCCTTGTTGCGCCGTGGTTTCCCGTTTCCATCTCTGACCTCGGATGTACTCGGGTCGCTGGTGCTGCATCTTGCCAGTCAGCTATCCTCTCTCGCGCAAAAGCGGGTCATGAGGCTTGTTAGGGCGGCCATTGTTCTTGGCTTTTCCTGGCCGAGGTGTCTGGCGAGCCATTCGTCTTGGACGTTGTGCTTGAAAGCTGCTAAGGCTTCGGCGTCCGGACAGTCGACTATCTGGTTCTTTTTGGTGAGGAACCTGTTCCAGAATTTGCGGGCTGACTCTCCGGGCTGTTGAGTTATGTGACTTAAATCGTCTGCATCCGAGGGGACGTAAGTCCCCTGAAAATTTGCCCGAAATGCGTCCTTGAGCACTTCCCAACTTCCAATGGTATTTTCTGGGAGGCTTTTGAGCCAGTGCCGGGCTGGCCCTTTGAGCTTGAGGGGTAGGTATTTTATGGCGTGGAGATCGTCTCCTCTAGCCATATGTATGTGTAGGATGTAATCCTCAATCCAGACTCCGGGGTCTGTTGTTCCGTCGTATGCCTCTATGTTTACGGGCTTGAATCCCGCTGGGAATTCATGATCCAGTACCTCATCGGTGAAACATAGGGGGTGTGCGGCGCCCCTGTATTTGGGTGTGCCATTATTTTCAAATGCTCAACGTGTTGTGTTACCTTCTGGAGCTTGCTTTCTTGGCCCATAGATGGATCTAACCGGGCCATCCTTTTTGCGAGGATCCTTATGTGGATCGCGTGCCGATTTGTGTGCGGTGCCGCTTGCCGCTCTTTGTTTGTCATGTGATCGTTTATCCGACCGGGCGGCCTCTTTGTTTTTTGATTTTTGGGGCTCTACGGCCTCCTCGTCAAATTCGGGCAACAGTTTGCGCTTCGGGTAGCTCTTTGCTTGGCGACTATCGCCGTATTTGTCTGCGGTCTTGAGTACTTTGCTCCATCTCATTCTGAGTACGTCTTCCACTGTTTTGAGCTTCCGCTTCTGCTTCTTCAGGCTTCATGCAGTGGCGACGAGCCTTTTGTGGAGGTTCTTCTGCTCCAACGATGTGTCCGGCGTGAGATCATCCGGACTGTTGTTTTCGTCGGAGATGGGTTGCCTCTCCAATTCATCCTGTTCGGATGGTTGCTTGGGGGCATGTTCGTTGTCCACTGGTTCGCCCTGCTCTATGGCTGGGTCTTCATGGGTGTTGCCGCTGTCGAGGCGGGACTTTGGGCGGCGCTTGCGTCGCCGTTTCGACTATTTTTCGGGGGAATTTTCCTTCGCAGCGTCCCGTTGTTCCTCGTTATCGCTTCCTTTAGGTGTATCCACCATATATACATTGTGAGTTGAGGTGGCCTTCCAGTGCCCTGTAGGCGCTGGTTCTTGGTCGTCTCCGGCATCGTCGTCCATACCGTCGATGTCTTCGGAGTCGAAGTCTAGCATATCGGTTAAGTCATCGACAGTGGCTACAAAGTGGGCGGTGGGTGGGCGTTGAATTTCTTTGTCGTCCGCATCCCAACCTACCTGAACATAGTCCGGCCAGGGCTCTCCTGATAAAGAGAGAGACTTTAGTGAATTCAGGATGTCGCCAGAAGGCGAGTGCTGAAAGATGTCCGTAGCGGTGAACTCCATGATCGGCGCCCAATCGGATTCGATTGGTAGAGGCGCGGGAGGTTCGGAGTCCGGTGAGGAGTCCGGCACCTCGGAGTCATGAGCTTCACAAGAGACGAGGTCGGTACTCGGCTCAATCGCCGTAGAGGTAGCAGCCCCCGAGGCGGTGTCTAAGAACCCATACTTGATCGGCGCAGTCGGCTTCGAGTTATGGGTCGAAGCGGACTCTTGTGTGGCCTCCAGGGCACTGTCCGGCGGCAGAGCTAGGTCATTCCCATCGTGACAGTGCGGCGCGCTCGACTGTGGCTCGAATCCGTTGAAGATCAAGTCTCCGCGGATGTCGGCTGTGAAGTTCAAACTTCCAAATCTGACCTGATGGCCAGGGGCGTAGCTTTTGATCTGCTCCAGATGGCCAAGCGAATTGGCCCGCAGTGTGAAGCCGCCGAACACAAAGATCTGTCCGGGGAGAAAAGTCTCACCCTGGAACGTGTTGTTGTTGATGATCGAAGGAACCATCGGGCCTATGAGCAATGACACAGAGGAACTCTCAATGAAAGCACCAATGTCGGTGTCAAAACCGGCGGATCTCGGGTAGGGGGTCCCGAACTGTGCGTCTAGGCGGATGGTAACAAGAGACAAGGGACACGATGTTTTACCCAGGTTCGGGCCCTCTCGATGGAGGTAAAACCCTACGTCCTTCTTGATTAATATTGATGATATGGGTAGTACAAGAGTAGATCTACCACGAGATCAAGGAGGCTAAACCCTAGAAGCTAGCCTATTGTATGATTGTTGTTCGTCCTATGGACTAAAACCCTCCGGTTTACATAGACACCGGAGGGGGCTAGGGTTACACAGAGTCGGTTACAATGGTAGGAGATCTATATATCCGTATCACCAAGCTCGCCTTCCACGCCAAGGAAAGTCCCATCCGGACATGGGACGAAGTCTTCAATCTTGTATCTTCATAGTCTTGGAGTCCGACCGATGATGATAGTTCGGCTATCCGGACACCCCCTAGTCCAGGACTCCCTCATACATCATCCAAGAAGTTTATCGTACCGGAGCTATTAAAATCAATAACTCCGAAGGCACTAATCTGAGGGTGGTCAATGGACAAAGAATTAAGCATTATATTTCAGGTACACCTATTAATGTTGAAACTAACATTATCCAAACCATGACACCGGAGGAACACACAAGAGAGTCCTTCCAGGACACTCCAGAACCCTGAAAAGTAATAGGTATGTGATGTGGTAAGTAAACCGACTTCAAAAATTCCATAAAAATACTTTCTGTCAGTTTTGGAACATTAGAAAAAATACCAAACTAATAAACAACCGAGGGGACCCACAAGGGGCACACGAGCCGCCAGGGCGCGCCCACCCCCCTGGGCGCACCCTGGTGGCCCCTAGGCCCCTCGTAAGCCTTCCCGACTCCGTTTTCTTATGGAATACTTATTTTGCAAGATAAAAAATCTTTCTATATACTCTGGGACGATTTGACCATCGTATCATAGAAATATCCTCTGTTCTTGTTTCATGCTATTTTTCTGACAGATCTAGATTTCCATGGCTCCACCAAGCTCCTCCAAGGACAAGTTCTAAGATGGTCATCAACCCCTACCTACCGGAGGGTTGAAACATCCTCAAGCCATTGAGATGCGTGCGGGGGTGCTTCACATCCAGGACGTGCAAGGGCCCAAGAAGATCGGAAGCGTGGAAGCTAGGCTCGAAGTGGTGGATCAAGAGATCTTCAACTGCCAAGGTATGATGGAACATGGACTCAACGCCAACCACTCAATGATCACGAAATTCACCCGTGAGCACATGGTGGATGGCAAGTCAGCGGGGGACATCATCTTCAAGCTCACCGATCGGATCGACTATCTCCAGGGCCAAATCTATGATCTCCAAAATCAAAATTTTGAGTATGAGGCATGATTTAAAGGTATGAGTTTACCTGCAAGTTTCTGGACTCCAGAGAATCTTTCATCCTTTTATGATGGGGAACCTATGCCATGGAAGCCAGAGGACAAGCCCACTACTTCATCACCACCATCATCACCGAAGAAAGAAACTTGAGTACACGGGTATGGGCACTCCCGTTGGCTTGTGCCAAGCTGGGGGAGGTGCCCCGGTATCGTATCACCATCACTTTTATTATCTTTACTTATCTTTGTTTGATCCTTAGCTATTTCATGATTTAGTTGAATAAAAGTTTAGTATGACCTATTTTCGAGTGCTAGTTTTGTGATCTATCTATCTATGTAATCAAGTTGAGATCTATATAATAAAGACTAGTTTAATTTTTGCTTCTTTACTTTCATGTTTCAATCTTAGCAATGAAAACAATGAAAAAGATCATATGCTAATTTCATGGAAAGTAATGACATCACAAAAAGAAAAGTGTAACTGGTAAAAGTTATTGGAAGTTAACAAACATAGAATTGGTCAATGATGCAATTCATGAAAGGCTAATAAGGAGAGAGAATATTCACATATAAATATACTATCTTGGAAATCTTTTATGATTGTGAGCCCCAATTAAATATGTTATGCCAAATTGTTGATGTTGGACAAGGAAGACAACATAATGAATCATGTTTGCTTATATTCACATATAAGTTATATTATCATAGATCCTCCAACATGTGGTGCTTGCTCAATATCTTTGCTCAAAAATCCGCACCAAGTAGAAATACTACTTGTGCATCCAAAAACTCTTAAACCCAGTTTCATGTCATGAGAGTCCACTATATCTACCTATGGATTGAATAAGATCCTTCAAGTAAGTTATCATCGGTGCACAAAACAATAAAAATTGCTTCTAAATATGTATGATCTTTTATTGTAAGGGAAAATAAGCTTTGTACGATCTTGTGATGCTAAAGAAATAAAAGCGACGGACTTCATAATAAAGGTTTCTATCACAAGGGGCAATATAAAGGGATGTTCCTTTGCATTAAGAGCTTGCACATCCAAAAACAAATAGCGCATGGCAACCTTCATAACCCACAAGTATAAGGGATAAATTGTGGATTTTTCGATAAATAAGAGTGCCGAACCCAACGAGGAGCTAAAGGTAGGATTTATATTCCCTTCAAGTTCTATCGACCACCAATACAACTCTACGCATGCTTTACGTTCGATTTACCTATAACAAGTATGAAATTACTTTATAGGTGTGATGCTAGAACTACTTTGGGAGAATAAAACTAGGAGTACTTTGCGAGATAATAATAGTTAGTTGTTTAGTAGAAAGATTTTTATAACACAAGAGAAGTATTTTGTCCATAGGCAATCGATAACAAGACCAGTAAACATTATTGCAATTTTATATGAGGGAGAGGCATGAGCTAACATACTTTCCGTACTTGAATCATATGCACTTATGATTGGAACTCTAGCAAGCATCCGCGACTACCCAAGATCATTAAGGTTAAACCCAACCATAGCCTTAAGTATCAAGTCCTCTTTACTCCCATATGCAACAACCCCCTTACTCGGGTATCAGCTTTTGTTACTCTCGCCACCCACTATAAGCGAATCATGAACGTATTGGAACACCCTACAGCGGGTATACCTTACGCTTGCACGACATGGGGGCGCCATACAAAACAAAAATACCACTTCCGTGATGATACATGTTTTTACAGTAGGTCACGTTTTCTGTCATGCATGTACATCCATGACGATTTTATGACAGAATCAAGATAGTCATACCTATGATGTCGTAGAAGTGTTCCATGATTATTTTCTGACAGAATCAAGATGGCTTCTTCTCTATCTTTGATTCTCAATACCATGTTCTCCTCGATGTTCTTAGAGATCAATTCAATGTGATATTCTTTTGCGGTGTGTTTGCCGAGATCGGATGAATTGTGGATTTATCTAGGAATATTATTTGGTTCTTCTCTGAATTCTTATATGCATGATTTGATATCTTTTCAAGTCTCTGTGGATTATCGGTTTAGATTGGCCTACTAGATTGATCTTTCTTGCAATGGGAGAAGTGCTTAGCTTTGGGTTCAATCTTGCGGTGTCCTTTCCCAGTGACTGTAGGGGCAGGAAGGCACGTATTGTATTGTTGCCATCGAGGATAAAAAGATGGGGTTTTCATCATATTGCTTAAGTTAATTCCTCTACATCATGTCATCTTACTTAATGTGTTACTCTGTTCTTTATGAACTTAATACTCTAGATGCAGGCAGGAGTTAGTCGATGTGTGAAGTAATAGTAGTAGATGTAGAATCGTTTTGGTCTACTTGACAAGGATGTGATGCCTATGTTCATGATCATTGCCTTGGATATCGTCATAACTGTGCGCTTTTCTATCAATTGCTCTGCAGTAATTTGTTCACCCACCGTATTATTTGCTATCTTGAGAGAAGCCACTAGTGAAACCTATGGCCCCGAGTCTCTTTTCATTATATTGAATCTCTTTTACATCTTACTACTTTCAAATCTACTATTTTGCAATCTTTACTTTCTGATCTATAAACCAAAAATACCAAAATATTTACTTTACCATTTATTTATCTCTATCAGATCTCACTTTTAAAAGTGACCGTGAAGGGATTGACAACCCCTTTATCGCGTTGGGTGCAAGTTGTTGATTGTTTGTGCAGGTATTCGGTGACTTGTGCGTTGTCTCCTACTAGATTGATACCTTGGTTCGCAAAACTGAGGGAAATACTTACACTACTTTGCTGCATCACCCTTTCCTCTTCAAGGGAAAACCGATGCAAGCTCAAGAGGTAGCACATATCCCCGACGGTTTCTGGGTTGTGTGGGAAGGACCCCCCTATCGCAGTCATTCACTAGGCGACGGTTCCAAATGCCGTCACGGAAAGGGGTTAAAACTCGTTTGTATAACACCTTGTTGTACTAGTGATGAAACCGAAGAAACTTTGTATAACACTAAGTTACCCCAATGGGAATATGCATCTGCCCAATTATAAGTGTTTCATATTTCTTTTTGACAGTAGGAAGAGGAATTTGAAAACTTCCAATAGTAACTGTCGGAGTCTTTTCAATAACATGAATACCATTTACTTGAAATTATTTCTTAGGAAAGTGAAGTGTATGTTCATTACCATTGATATGAAAAGTGACCTTGCTTTTGTTGCAATCAATAACAACCCCTGCAGTATTCAAAAAGGGTCTACCAAGGATAATCAACATGTTGTCGTCCTCGGGCATATCAAGTATAACAAAGTCTGTTAAGATAGTAATGTTTGCACCTACAATGGGCACATCCTCACAAACACCGATAGGTATGGTAGTTGATTTGTCAGCCATTTGCAATGATATTTCAGTGGGAGTGAGTTTATTCAAATCAAGTCTTTTATATAAATAGAAAGGCTTAACACTAACACTGGCTCTTAAATCACACAAAGCAGTTTTGACATGATTTATTTTAATGGAGCATGGTATAGTTGGTATTCCGGGATCTCCTAGTTTCTTTGGTACTCCATCCTTAAAAGAATAGTTTGCAATCATGGTGGATATTTCATCTTCAGGTATTTTTCTTTTATTAGTGACAATATCTTTCATGTATTTAGCATATGGGGCCATCTTTAAAATATCAGTCAAACGAGTACGCAAAAATATTGGCCTAAGCATTTCAGCAACACATTATTTTTTCCTCATCCTTATTCTGAGTTGGTTTAGGTGGAAAGGGCATGGGTTTTTGAACCCATGGTTCTCTTTCTTTACCATGATTTCTAGCAACAAAATCTCTCTTATCATAATGTTTATTTTTAGAAGGTGGGTTATCAAGATCAACAGCTGGTTCTATTTCTACATCATTATCAGGTTCTTTATCATTGCCTGGTTGAGCATCTACATGAACATCATCATTGTCATTATCATTGTCACTAGGTGAATGTTCATTACGAGATTGTGTTTCAGCATCGGAAATAGAAACATCATTACTATCCTTAGAAGGTTCTCTACCTCAGGTTCACTAGAAGTATGCAAAGTCCTATCATTTTTCTTTTTCTTTTTTCTTTTAGAAGGACTAGGTGCATCAATAATAATTCTTTGAGAGCCTTATTCAATTCTTTTAGGGTGACCTTCAGGATAAAGTGGCTCCTCAGTCATTCTACCTCCTCTAGTCATTACTCTAACATCATGATCATTCATATTGTTACTCATTTCATTGAGCAATTCACCTTGAGATTTACCAACTTGTTCTAACTGGGTTTGGACCATGGAAGCATGTTTACTTACACCCTTGACATCATTAACAATTGAAACAACAAGTCACTCAAATGATCAATCATTTAGGCATTTCATTTCAATTGTTTCATAACATTTGCATTGAAATAATCTTAATAATGTAATTATCAAATTCATACAAGCATTGACTAGGAGATTTATTGTAAGGAATATCACCTTCATCAAAATTTATAAGAGGATTTACCTCTACCACATGTGCTGGTGTGTCAAGACCATGTATGTCTTCAATTGGTGGTAAATTCTTAACATCTTCAGCATTAATACATTTTTCCTTCATGCATTTCTTTGCCTCTTGCATATCTTCAATACTGAGAAATAAAAAACCCCTCCTCTATGGAGTGGGTTTAGGCGGTGGTTCAGGAAATGTCCAATTATTATCATTCTTCAATATGTTATTCAATAATTTTTTAGCTTGTTCAATAGTTCATTCCCTGAAAACACAACCAACACAACTATCTAGGTAGTCCCTAGAAGCATTGGTTAGTCCATTGTAGAAGATATCAAGTATTTCATTTTTCTTAAGAGGATTGATACGTCCATTTTGCATCATGCTTTTATATCGATATTTATTGCATTATGGGTTGTTATTACACGTTATGTCACAATACTTATGCTTATTCTCTCTTATTTTACAAGGTTTACATGAAGAGGGAGAATGTCGGCAGCTGAAATTCTGGGCTGGAAAAGGAGCAAATATTAGAGACCGATTCTGCACAACTCCAAAAGTCCTGAAACTCCACGGAAGTTATTTTTGGAATTAATAACAAATACTAAGCAAAGAAAATACCAGAGGGGGCCACACACCATCCACGAGGGTGGGGGCGCGCCCTACCCCCCTGGGCGCCCCCTGCCTCGTGGACCCCCTGGCAGGCCTCCGGTGCCCATCTTCTGCTATATGAAGTCTTTTACCCTGAAAAATCATAAGCAAGCTTTCGGGACGATACACCACCGCCACGACGCGAAACCTTGGCGAAACCAATCTAGGGCTCCGGCGGAGCTGTTCTGCCGGGAAACATCCCTCCGGGAAGGGGAAATCATCACCATCGTCATCACCATCGATCCTCTCATTGGGAGGGGGTAAATCTCCATTAACATCTTCACCAGCACCATTCCTCTCAAAACCTAGTTCATCTCTTGTATCCAATCTTTGTCCCAAAACCTCAGATTGGTACCTGTGGGTTGCTAGTAGTGTTGATTACTCTTTGTAGTTGACGCTAGTTGGTTTACTCAGTGGAAGATCATATGTTCAGATCCTATATGCATATTAATACTCCTCTAATTATGAACATGAATATGTTTTGTGAGTAGTTACATTTGTTCCTGAGGACATGGCAGAAGTCTTGCTATAAGTAGTCATGTGAATTTGGTATTCGTTCGATATTTTGATGAGACGTATGTTGTCTCTCCTCTAGTGGTGTTATGTGAATGTCGACTACATGACACTTCACCATTGTTCGGGCCTAGAGGAAGGCATTGCAAAGTAACAAGTAGATGATGGGTTGCTAGAGTGACAGAAGCTTAAACCCTAGTTTATGAGTTGCTTCGTAAGGGGCTGATTTGGATCCATATGTTTCATGCTATGGTTAGGTTTACCTTACTACTTCTTTTGTAATTGTGGATGCTTGCAATAGGGGTTAATCATAAGTGGGATGCTTGTCCAAGAAAGGGCAGTACCCAATCACCGGTCCACCCACATACCAAATTATCAAAGTAGCGAACGCGAATCATATGAGCGTGATGAAAACTAGCTTGAAGATAATTCATGTGTGTCCTCGGGAGCACTTTTCTCTATATAAGAGTTTGTCCAGGCTTGTCCTTTACTACAAAAAGGATTGGGCCACCTTGATGCACCTTATTTACATTTGTTACTTGTTACCCGTTACGAGTTACCTTATCACAAAACTATCTGTTACCGATAATTTCAGTGCTTGCAGTGAATACCTTACTGAAAACCGCTTGTCATTTCCTTCTGCTCCTTGTTGGGTTCGACACTCTTACTTATCGAAAGGACTACGATATATCCCCTACACTTGTGGGTCATCAAGACTCTTTTCTGGCGCCGTTGTCGGGGAGTGAAGCGCCTTTGGTAAGTGGAACTTGGTAAGGAAAAATTTATATAGTGTGTTGAAATTTATTGTCACTTGTTACTATGGCAAGTAATCCTTTGAGGGGCTTGTTCGGGATATCTTCACCCCGACCAGTAGAGCAAAGAGTTGCTCCTCAACCTACTGAACCTACTGAAAATGTTTACTTTGAAATTCCTTCGGTTATGGTAGAGAAACTACTGGCTAATCCTTTTACAGGAGATGGAACATTGCATCCTGATTTACACCTAATTTATGTGGATGAAGTTTGTGGATTATTTAAGCTTGCAGGTATGCCCGAGGAAGTTATCAAGAAGAAGGTCTTCCCTTTATCTTTGAAGGGAAAGGCATTGACAAGGTTTAGGCTATGTGATGATATGGGATCATGGAACTACAATCGATTGAAATTGGAATTTCATCAAAAGTTTGATCCTATGCATCTTATTCATCGTGATCGTAATTATATATATAATTTTTGGTCTCGCGAAGGAGAAAGCATCGCTCAAGCTTGGGGGAGGCTTAAGTCAATGTTATATTCATGCCCCAATCATGAGCTCTCAATAGAAATTATTATTCAAAAAATTTATGCTCGGCTTTCTCTCAATAATCCCTCCATGCTCGATACTTATTGTACTGGATCTTTGATGATGAAGACTATTGAATTGAAATGGGATTTCTTGGAAAGAATTAAACACAACTCTGAAGATTGGGATCTCGGCGAAGGTAAGGATTCAGGTATGACACCTAAGTTTGATTGTGTTAAATCGTTTATGGATACCGATGCTTTTTGTGAATTTACACTAAATATGGACTTGACTCTGAGATAGTAGCTTCTTTCTATGAATCATTTGCTACTCATGTTGACCTCCCTTAGGAGAAGTGATTTAAATATAATCCTCCCATTGAAGTAAAAGTAGTCGCACCTATTAAAGTTGAAGAAAAGACTATCACTTATAATGATCCTATTGTTCCTACTGCCTATATTGATAAACCACCTTTCCCTATTAGGATAAAGGATCATGCTAAAGCTTCAACTGTGGTTCGTAAGAGTAATACTAGAACACCTACACCACCTGAGAAAATTAAAGTTGAACCTAGTATTGCTATGGTTAAAGATCTCTTGGCTGATAATATTGATGGGCATGTTATTTACTTCTGTGATGGAGCTGCTAGAATTGCTAGACCCGATACTAAAAATAAACATAGACCTGTTGTAGGCATGCCTATTATTTCTGTTAAAATAGGAGATCATTGTTATCATGGCTTATGTGATATGGGTGCTAGTGCAAGTGCAAAACCTCATTCCTTATACAAAGAAATTATGCATGATATTGCACCTGCTGAGATAGAAGAAATTGATGTTACAATTAAGCTTGCCAATAGAGATACTATTTCACCAGTTGGGATTGTTAGAGATGTTGAAGTCTTGTGTGGGAAAGTTAAATATCCTGCTAATTTTCTTGTTCTTGGTTCCCCACAAGATGACTTTTGTCCCATTATATTTGGTAGACCCTTCTTGAGTACTGTTAATGCTAGGATAGATTGCGAAAAGGATATTGTTACGATTGGGTTAGGGGATATGTCTCATGACTTTAACTTTGTTAAATTTCATAGACAACCCCATGATAAATAATTGCCTAGTAAGGATGAAATTATTGGTCTCGCTTCTATTTTCGTGCCTCCTAATGATCCTTCAGAACAATATTTGCTAGACCATGAAAATGATATGTTCGTGAATAAAAGAAGGGAGATAGATGAAGTATTCTTTAAATGGGGAACTATTTTTAAACACAACTTGCCTGTTGAAATTCTAGGGGATCCTCCACCACCCAAGGGTGATCCCGTGTTCGAGCTTAAACCACTACCTAATACTCTTAAATATGCTTATCTTGATGAAAAGAAGATATATCATGTTATTATTAGTGCTAACCTTTCAGAGCAGGAAGAGGAGAAATTATTGAAAACTCTGAATAAGCACCGTGCTGCTATTGGATATACTCTTGATGATCTTAAGGGCATTAGTCCCACTCTATGCCAACACAAAATAAAATTGGAGAAAGACACCAAACCAGTTGTTGATCACCAATGATGGTTAAATCCTAATATGAAAGAAGTGGTAAGAAAAGAAATACTAAAGCTCCTGGAGGCAGGTATAATTTATCCCGTTGCTGATAGTCAGTGGGTAAGTCATGTCCATTGTGTCCCTAAGAAGGGAGGTATTATTGTCGTTCCTAATGATAAAGATGAATTGATTCCGCAAAGAATTGTTACAGGTTATAGGCTGGTAATTGATTTCCGCAAACTAAAAAAACTACTAAAAAGGATCATTACCCTTTGCCTTTTATTGATCAAATGCTAGAAAGATTATCCAAACATACACATTTTTGCTTTCTAGATGGTTACTCTGGTTTCTCTCAAATACCTGTGTCAAAAGAGGATCAAGAAAAGACCACTTTTACTTGCCCTTTCGGTACTTTTGCTTATAGACGGATGCCTTTTGGTTTATGTAATGCACCTGCTACCTTTCCAAGATGCATGATGGCTATATTCTCTGACTTTTGTGAAAAGATTGTTGGGGTTTTCATGGATGATTTCTCCGTTTATGGATCTTCTTTTGATGATTTCTTGAGCAACCTTGATTGAGTTTTGCAGAGATGTGAAGAAACTAATCTTGTCTTGAATTGAAAAAAATGCCACTTTATGGTTAATGAAGGCATTATCTTGGGGCATAAAATTTCTGAAAGAGGTATTGAAGTTGATAAAGCTAAAGTTGACGCTATTGAAAAGATGCCATGTACCAAGGACATTAAAGGTATAAGAAGTTTCCTTGGTAATGTCGGTTTTTATAGGAGGTTCATTAAGGACTTCTCTATAATCTCCAGGCCTCTGACTAATCTCTTACAAAAAGATATTCCTTTTGTCTTAGATGATGATTGTGTAGAAGCATTTGAAAGACTTAAAAAAGCTTTGATTTCTGCACCTATTGTTCACCCACCTGATTGGAACTTACCCTTTGAAGTTATGTGTGATGCTAGTGATTATGCTGTAGGTGCTGTTCTAGGACAAAGAGTTCATAAGAAACTAAATGTTATTCAATATGCTAGTAAAACTCTAGACAGTGCCCAGAGAAATTATGCTACTACTGAAAAAGAATTTTTAGTAGTTGTATTTGCTTGTGATAAGTTTATACCTTATATCGTTGACTCTAAAATAACTGTTCACACTGATCATGCTGCCATTAAATATCTTATGGAAAAGAGAGATGCTAAACCTAGACTTATTAGATGGGTTGTCCTACTAAAAGAATTTGATTTGCATATTATTGATAGAAAGGGAGCTAAGAACCCCGTTACAGACAACTTATCTAGGTTAGAGAATGTTCTTGATGACCCACTACCTATTGATGATAGCTTCCCTGATGAACAATTAGCTGTCATAAATGCTTCTTGTACTGCTCCATGATATGCTGATTATGCTAATTACATTGTTGCTAAATTTATACCACCTAGTTCACATACCAGCAAAAGAAAAAGTTTTTCGATGATTTAAGACATTACTTCTGGGATGACCCACACCTTTATACAGAAGGAGTAGATGGTGTTATTAGACGTTGTATACTTGAGCATGAACAGGAACAGATCCTACGCAAGTGTCACTCCGAGGCTTATGGAGGACACCGCGCTGGAGATAGAACTGCACATAAGGTATTGCAATCTGGTTTTTATTGGCCTACTCTCTTCAAAGATGCCCGTAAGTTTGTCTTGTATTGTGATGAATGTCAAAGAATAGGTAATATTAGTAGACATCAAGAAATGCCTATGAATTATTCACTTGTTATTGAACCATTTGATGTTTGGGGCTTTGATTATATGGGACCGCTTCCTTCCTCTAATGGGTACACACATATTTTAGTTGTTGTTGATTACGTTACTAAGTGGGTAGAAGCTATTCCAACTAGTAGTGCTGATCATAACACCTCTATTGAAATGCTTAAAGTTATTTTTCCGAGGTTTGGAGTCCCTAGATACCTAAAGACTGATGGTGGTTCACATTTTATTCATGGTGCTTTTCACAAAATGCTTGCGAAGTATGATGTTAATCATAGAATTGCATCTCCTTATCACCCGCAGTCTAGTGGTCAAGTAGAACTTAGTAATAGATCTAGAAAGAATTGGTCCAAGAAACTTGATGATGCATTATGGGCTTATAGAATTGCATATAAAAATCCTATGGGTATGTCTCCATATAAAATGGTTTATGGAAAAGCATGTCACTTACCTCTCGAACTAGAGCATATGGCATATTGGGCCATTAAAGAGCTCAATTATGATTTCAAACTTGCCGGTGAGAAGAGGTTATTTGACATTAGCTCACTTGATGAATGGAGAACTCAAGCCTATGAGAATGCCAAAATGTTTAAAGAAAAAGTTAAAAGGTGGCATGACAAAAGGATACAAAAGCGTGAGTTTAATGTAGGTGACTATGTGTTGCTATTCAACTCTTGATTAAGATTTTTGCAGGAAAACTTCTCTCTAAATGGGAAGGGCCTTATGTTATCGAGGAGGTCTATCGTTCCGGTGCCATAAAAATCAACAACTTCGAAGGCACAAATCCAAAGGTGGTGAACGGCCAAAGAATCAAACATTATATCTCAGATAATCCAATAAATGTTGAAACTAATGTTATTGAAACCGTAACCCGGAGGAATATATAAGGGACACTTTCTAGAATGTTTTAGACTCCAAAAAGGAATAGGTATGTGCTACGGTAAGTAAACTGACTCCAAAACAGTTCTAATAGCATTCTTTCTCCGTTTTGGAATATTTAAGAAAATAGGGAAATAAGAAGTAGTCCAGGAAGGACACGAGGCGTCCGCGAGGGTCGAGGGCACGCCCTACCCCCTGGGCGTGCCCCCTGCCTCGTGGGCACCTTGTGTGCTCTCCGCACTCCATTTTCTTACATGCTACTTCTTTTGGTCGGTAAAAATTCATTATATAATCTCCCGAAGGTTTTGACCACCATACCATGATGAAATCCTCTGTTTTTGTTTTGAGTTGTTTCTGCCGCAGATTAGAGCAAGATGTCTTCTCAAGAGTCAGTAGGGGAGAGTCGGGTGTCTCATCCGACACGGGTCCAGGAGCAAACAGTGATGCTGACAACTTTGGGCCATCAACGGAGGAAGAGATGGAGACCGATTTGAAAAGGATAAATGCCAAGGAGGAGGATCAAGAAGTTACTTCTCGCTTTCAAGCCGGATTCACGATGGGGGAACTACAGAGCTCAGCTATTCCAAACTCGGTCATCCCTTCCAATGTTAGATTTCTTTCTGATGAAAATATGAAAAAGAGTGTCACTTGTTCTCCAGAAGCTATGCAACATCCATGGGTGAAAGGAGCTTTAGCCATCACGGGTAAGCTCTGTAAGTAAATAATGGACCTCAAGCAGCAAGTCAATAAGCTCGAGGAGGAGAATCGTATCCTGAGAGGCATCATCGCCAAGAATATCACATCACCACCTCCGAAGAAAGAGACATGAACACATGGGTATGGGCACTCCCCTTGGAAACTGCCAAACTTGGGGGAGGTGCCCCAGTATCGTATCACCATCACACTCCTATCTTACCATTTTTCTTAGTTCGTTCCTTTTAGTAATATCTTGATCTAGTAGAATAAAGTTTTGGTATGATTTAGTTTTGAGTTTTGCTTTGTGATCCCTCTATGTAATCGAGTCCATGAGCTATATATAATAAAGATTAGTCTTGAGTCAAGGGCTTTGCTGTCTTGCTGTGATCTTGAGGGAACAAAAGAAAAGGAAAGAATAAAAAGAAATAAAGAGATCATATGGATCTTATGGAGAGTAATGACTTCACATATTAAGAGTATGATGAATAAAAGTTGTTGAGAGTTGGCAAATCTAGTTCTGGTCATCGTTGCAATTAATAGGAAGTAATAAAGAAGAGAGGTTCATGCATATAAATATACTATCTTGGACATTTTTTATGATTGTGAGCACTTATTAAAATATGATATGCTAAAAAGTTGATGTTGGACAAGGAAGACTACGTAATGGGTTATGTTTTCTTATATCCGAAATAAAGTATATTGTCATGGATCATCCAACATGTTGAGCTTGCCTTTCCCCCTCATGCTAGCCAAATTCTTTGCACAAAGTAGAGATACTACTTGTGCTTCCAAAGTATCCTTAATCCTGGTTTTGCCATGAGAGTCCACCATATCTACCTATGGATTGAGTAAGATCCTTCAAGTAAGTTGTCATGTTGCATGCAATAAAAATTGCTCTCTAAATATGTATGATTTATTAGTGTGGAGAAAATAAGCTTTATACGATCTTGTGATGTGGAAGTAATAAAAGCAACGGACTGCATAATAAAGGTCCATATCACAAGTGGAAATATAAAGTGACGTTCTTTTGCATTAAGATTGTGTGCATCCAACCCTAAAGGCACATGACAACCTCTGCTTCCCTCTGCGAAGGGCCTATATTTTACTTTTGTCTTATACCTTTTACTAGAGTCATGGTGATCTTCACCTTTCCTTTTTTACATTTTATCCTTTGGCAAGCACCTTGTGTTGGAAAGATCCTGATATATATATATATATATATATATATATATATATATATATATATATATATATCCAATTGGATGTAATTTAGCATGAACTATTATTGTTGACATTACCCTTGAGGTAAAAGGTTGGGAGGCAACACTATAAGCCCTTATCTTTCTTTGTGTCCGATTAAAACTTCATACCCATAAGTATTGCGTGAGTGTTAGCAATTGTGAAAGACTAAATGATAGTTGAGTATGTGGACTTGCTGAAAAGCTCTTATAACGACTCTTTCTGATGTTATGATAAATTGCAATTGCTTCAATGACCGAGAGCATAGTTTGTTAGTCCTCATTGAAGTTTCTGATTCATACTTGACATTGTGGATAGATTATTACTTGAGCATAAGAAATCATATGACAATATATATATATATATGTGTGTGTGTGTGTGTGTTGCTGTTATAAGAATGATCATGATGCCCTCATGTTCGTATTTTATTTTATCGACACCTCTATCTCTAAACATGTGGACATATTTTTCGTTATCGGCTTCCGCTTGAGGAGAAGCGAGGTCTAAGCTTGGGGGAGTTGATACGTCCATTTTGCATCATGCTTTCATATCTGTCGGCATCCTGGACTTGGGGGTATCCAGTCCTGCCTGCCTGCGGCCCACCACCTGGCTCCATCAACGGCCTGGTACGACCCAGCTTCAACGACAACACAGCAAGACCCTCGCGAGGGGCCAAGCCTCGCGAGGCGGACGCTGCCAAGACCCCCGAAGGAGTTTGCCTCCTCAGGAGGGCTCCTGAGGGGCGGAGAGATCTATGCAGCTACCTCATGAGGTTCAGCTGACGTGAGCCATGACGACCAAGGCCAGGCGGGGGCCAGGCGGGCGCAGAGGCACAAGTTTCCTCTTTAATGCAAGGATGGCAAGCCACAGGCGTGGAGTCCCGAGGAATCAGCCAAAGGTTTCCATTCTGGTGCAACAAGACCAAGACCACCAGGATGGCAGGACGGAGGTCATCACCGAGCCCACCGCAGCGTCACAGCCAGAGGCTTTTCACAGGCGAAGACTACTTTTGTCAGGATAGACTGTACTGCTTGTCCCCTTTCAAATCCCGCCGTTGTGGAATCCCTTCCCGCTCATATTGGGGAGGAGGACCAAGGCACTATATATAGGGCTTAGCCACCACCATAGAGGGGGGTCGATTCCTTCAAAAGCAACACACCAGCTCAAGAAGACCTCACCTCCTGAGGCTTGTTCATCTTTGTAACAAGTTCATCCATAGCCCCTCGAGGCAATCCACCACACCACACTAGAGTAGGGTATTACAGCACAGCAGTGGCCCGAACTAGTATAAACCTTTGTGTCTTTGTGTCTCTGTGAGCTCTACGCGCTAGGCTAGGGAGGATTGCGAGTAGGCAGGTTGGGCAGGTTGAGATCTCTGCATGCACCCCAGTGTTAGGACCTCTCACAGGTTGCCGGATCTCAAAACCCGACATTTGGCGCGCCAGGTAGGGGTGCGTCGGAATCTTCTTCTTCGACCTCCAGATCATGCCATTGACCCGTATGGCAGGCGCTCCTCCGTCGGCCTCATCGACGCGTGAAGCACCGGGCCTGTGCTGCTTCGCCCTCCCCCTGCGGCAAGTGCAGTGGCCGCACAAGTTCTGACCGGAGATGCCACCGCGCTATGACAGTGCGGCGGATCCAGACCCCTTCCTTTAGGCATATGAGGAAGCGGTTTGGGCGGCTGGTGGAGACGACAAGGTGAAAGCCAACTGGTTCCCCATGTCCCTCACATGTGTGCCATGCGCTTGGCTTCTCAACCTGCCGGCATCTTCTGTGGCCTCCTGGGAGGAGTTGCGCGACCTCTTCCTCGCCCACTACACGGTGCCGGCGCCCCCGGTCGTCGCGGCTCTCCTGGGCGGCTCACAGGCGCCACCATCCGACCGCCATGTCATGAAGTTCTACCGGCGGGCAGGCAACATTCAGGCGGGCTCGGGGTTCCCCCGGGCTGGGCGACGCCCCAAGCTAACCTCGCCTTCGGCCCCGAAGACCACCCTGCTGCCACAACGGGAGCAGGCGCGCTCCCGATGCTCTGCACCCCCACGATCTGCCACGTGGCGATCACCAAGACCCTCATCAACGGTGGAGCCGGCCTCAACGTGCTCTCCCCGGAGGCGTTCAGCCTGCTCCATGTACCGCCCAGCCGGCTCCGCCCCTCCAAGCCCTTCTCTGGAGTTGGGGATGGTTCTACCAGGCCCCTCGGGTGGATCCGCCTCGCCGTCACCTTTGGGACCCACGACAACTACCGCACCGAGCTCGTATACTTCAACATCGCCAAGATCAACCTGCCGTACAACACTATTCTGGGATACCCAGCCTTGACGTAGTTTATGGCCGCGACCCATCCCACGTAAAACCTCATGAAGATGCCAGGAAGCAACGGTGTCCTCACGGTGGCAGGGGACACCAAAGGCGCATTGCAGACCCTCAAGCTCGCCTTCAAGACAGCCGCAACCGCGGTATCCGGCAGGAAGGAGGATCATGAGACCCAGAGGCAGCGCCAGCCAAGAAGAAGCAGTTGTTCTCCCAGGATTGAGCTGAGACGAAGCAAGTGCTGGTCTGCGAGGATGGGACGGCCAACGCCACCTTCACCATAGGGGCTGGCCTCCCACAGGATCAAGAGGAGGCATTGATCAACTTTTTGCGAGCCAACAAAGATGTGTTCGCCTGGGAACCCAAAGATCTGGCCAGGGTCCCGAGGGGGATAATCCAGCACCATCCGAGAGTATGCCCAAATGTGTGACTAGTAAAGCAGAAGGCTCGTCGGCAGTCCACCGAGAAGCAGGCCTTCATCGTCCAAGAAACTCCTAAGCTGCAAGCCGCGGGGGTCATCAGAGAGGTGCGGTACCCAGAGTGGCTGGTAAACCCCGTCATCGTCCCCGAGAAAGGAGGGAAGGAGCGCATGTGTGTTGACTTCACCAACCTCAACAAGGCCTACCCTCATGATCCCTTTCCTCTCCCTCGCATTGACCAGATCTTCGACTCCACCGCCGAGTGCGACCTGTTGAGCTTCCTGGATGCCTTCTCCGGCTACCACCAGATCAAGATGGCCGTGGAGGATGTGGAGAAGACGACATTCCTCACCCCATGCGGGGTGTACTGCTACACCTGCATGCCCTTCGGACTGCGCAATCACGGAGCAACATTCCAGCGGTTGATGCACATCGCCCTGGGTTCGCAGCTCAGTAGGAACACGGAGGCGTACGTCGATGACATAGTGATGAAGTCTCAGAAGACCAGGACTCTGATAGAAGATCCGGAAGAGACGCTCGCCAGCCTGCGCACGGTGGATCTCCGGCTCAACCCCGAGAAGTGTGTGTTCGGGGTCCCCTCCCGCAAGCTGATGGGCTTCTTGGTATCACAGAGGGATCAAAGCTAACCCAGAAAAGGTCAAGGCAATAGAAGACATGAAGCCCCCTCAAACCCTGAGGGAGATGCAGAAGCTGGCTGGCTGTGTAACCTCGCTTGAACACTTCATTTCCAAGCCTAGGGAGCGTGCCCTCCCGTTTTCAAGCTGATGAAAAGGAAGAAGTCGTTCGAGTGGACCCCCAAGGCAGATGCAGCTTTCCAGAACCTCAAGAGATATCGGACCAGTCCGCCAGCGATGGTAGCACCGCGCCCTCTCGAGCCCTTGGTGCTCTATCTGGCAGCAACCACTCAGCAAGCGCCGCCCTGGTAGCGCTAAGGAAGGAGCGCCCGGTCAAGAAGACGCAGCAGGATGCACGACCAGCAAGCGAAGTGCAGCACACCTCAAGGAAGGCATCTGAAGTCTCTATTGACGTAGCGGCCGATACTCCTCCTAAGGTTACGAATGACCCCATGGTTATCAAGGCTCTGGAACGCGGGCCTCATGAGGCCAAAAGGGACCTGTGCCCCAGTGAAGAACAAGATTCTATAGATGCCTCCTCCCTTGTTGAGCACCCTGTCTACTTTGTCAGCACAGTACTGAGGGAGGCCCGGGCACGATACCCCATGCCACAGAAGCTCTTCCTCGCGCTTTTGGTCGCCTCCAGGAAGTTGCGTCACTACTTTCAAGGCCACCCCATCAAGGTTGTCTCAGCATACCCGCTAGAAAGGGTGCTCCGGAGCCCGAACGCAGCCGGGTGAGTCGCTGAATGGAACATTGAGCTTGAAGCATTTGATCTCGAGTTCAGTACCACCAGGGTCATCAAGGGCGCGACCCTCATTGACTTCATGGCCGAGTGGACTGATGCTCCGGATCATGGAGAAGGCGAGGATTGCTCCCTCCTACCAGGAGATGAAGAACCAGATGGATGGATCATGTACTTCGACGAGGCGTTTGCTCGGCAAGGCGCAGGGGCAGGGGCCGTCCTCATCTCACCCACCAAGGACAAGCTTTGCTATGCAGTACAACTCTGCTTTCAGCGGGGCGAGAAGGTCTCCAACAACATCTCAGAATTCGAAGGCTTGCTCGCTGGGCTCAGGGCCGCGGCCGCGCTGGGGGTAAAGCGCCTCACCATCAAAGGCAATTCTCAGCTCCTCGTCAACTTCTCCAACAAGGAATACATGCCTAAGGACAAACACATGGAGGCGTACCTAGAAGAGGCGCGCAAGATGGAGAAGTGGTTCATGGGCGTGGAACTGCAGCATGTGTCGCGCGGGACGAACAAGGAAGCAGACGACATCGCCAAAAGAGCCTCTCGTAGGCTCTCTCAGGAGCCAGGGGTGGTTGAGGAGCGGCTTGATACGTCTCCAACGTATCTACTTTTCCAAACACTTTTGCCCTTGTTTTGGACTCTAACTTGCATGATTTGAATGAAACTAACCCGGACTGACGCTGTTTTCAGCAGAACTGCCATGATGTTGTTTTATGTGTAGAAAAGAAAAGTTCTCGGAATGTCCTGGAAATCCACGGAGGCACTTTTCAGATTTAATAAGAATTTTTGGCGAAAGAATCAAGGCCAGGGGCCCACGGGATGTCCACGAGACAGGGGGGCACCCCCCTCCCCCTAGGGCGTGCCCTCCTATCTCATGGGCCCCCCCCCCCCCCCCCCCCCCGGACCTCCTCCGACCTCAACTCCAACTCTATAGTCACCTATTATGTGTTATGATCCGACAACCCCGAAGTGACAATAATCGGGATACTTCTCGGTGATGACCATAGTCTGAGGAGTTCATGTATTCACTATGTGTTAATGCTTTGGTCCGGTTCTCTATTAAAAAGAGGCCTTATATGCCTTAGTTTCCGTAAGGACCCCGCTGCAACGGGAGGGTAGGACAAAAGATGTCATGCAAGTTCTTTTCCATAAGCACGTATGACTATTTACGGAATACATGCCTACATTACATTGATGAATTGGAGCTAGTTCTATATCACCCTATGTTATAACTATTACATGAGGAATCGCATCCGGCATAATTATCCATCACTGATCCATTGCCTACGAGCTTTTCACATATTGTTCTTCGCTTATTTACTTTTCGGTTGCTACTGTTACAACTACTACAAAAACCCAAAAACATTTACCTTTATTGTTGCTACTGTTACCATTACTATCATACCACTTTTGCTACTAAATACTCTGCTGCAGATACTAAGTTATCCAGGTGTGGTTGAATTGACAACTCAACTGCTAATACTCAAGAATATTCTTTGGCTCCCCTTGTGTCGAATCAATAAATTTGGGTTGTACTTCACCTTGAAAGCTGTTGCGATCCCCTACACTTGTGGGTTATCAAGACTAATTTCTGGCACTGTTGCCGGGGAGCATAGCTCTATTCTCTGAGTCACTTGGGATTTATCTCTGTTGATCACTATGAAGAACTTGAAAGACGCTAAGACCAAGATCTATCCCTCAACTACGAGGGGAGGTAAGGAACTGCCATCTAGCTCTGCACTAGATTCTCCTTCTGTTATGAGTAAGTTTGTGAAACCTGAACCTGCTGCTGCTATGAATTCTGATATGTCGCATGCTATTGATGATGCCACTTCTGCTATGCATGATGAAACTACTTCTGTGTGTGATACTACTTTGCCATTAGGTGAATTTCTTGATGAACAACTTGCTAGATTTAGGGGGAATGAAATTACTGAAGATCCTATTACTGATGATAGTGATGATGAAGGTCCCCCCCAATGATTATGTTTTACCTATTGTTCCTAAGGGTTATGTTATGAATGAAAAAGCTGTTATGGAAATTCATGCTTGCAATGATAGAAATGATCTTAAGAAATTATTAGCTAAATGGAAGCAGCAGTCTCTTAATGCTAGAATGAAACCCGATCCTGCTTTTTCTATTTCACCTATCTGTGTTACTGATAAGGATTATGAATTCTCTATTGATCCTGATATCATTACTTTAGTTGAATCTTATCCTTTTTATGGCCTTGAATCTGAAACTGTTGTGGCACATCTTACCAAGTTTAATGATATAGCCACCCTATTTACTCATGATGAGAAGTCTTGCTATTTATATATCCTTAAGATATTTCCGTTCTCATTAAAGGGTGATGCTATGACTTGGTATAATTCTCTTGCTCCTGGTTGTGTGCGTAGTCCCCAGGATATGATTTATTACTTCTCTGCTAAATATTTCCCTACTCATAAGAAACAAGCTACCTTGCGGGAAATATATAATTTTGTGCAAATCAAAGAAGAGAGTCTCCCACAAGCTTGGGGGAGGCTTCTCCGGTTACTTAATGCTTTGCCTGATCATCCTCTTAAGAAAAATGAAATACTTGATATCTTTTATAATGGACTAACCGATGCTTCCAAGGACCACTTGGATAGTTGTGTTGGTTGTGTTTTCAGGTAAAGAACAATCGACGAAGCTGAAATATTATTGAATAATATGTTGACTAATGAAAATAATTGGACTCTTCCCGAGCCAATTCCTGAAGTAATTCGTGAACCAATTGAGCCAACTCCTGAGCCTATTCCTAAACCCACTCCGAAGAAAAGAGGTGTTTTATTTCTCAGTCCTGAAGATATGCAAGAGGCAAAGAAATCAATGAAAGAAAAAGGTATTAAAGCTGAAGATGTTAAGAATTTACCTCCTATTGAAGAAATACATGGTCTGGATATACCGCATGAAGAACTACATTGTCTTGTTAACCCGACACAGGTAGTGAAGGTAAATTCTCTCTATAGATACGAAATACCCTCTACTAAATTTCATAGCCCATGCTTAGATGAATTTGATAACTTTATGGCTAGACAAGAAAGTTTTAGTGCTTATGTTGGTAGAGAGTTAAAGAATAATGCTTTCGAGATAGAACGCGTAGGTGATAATCTAGCTAGAGTTAAAGATGAACTTCACCGCGTTAGCAAATATGCTTCTATGGTTGCTACTCAAGCTGAGAAAGTACTCAAAGCTCAAAATGATCTGCTTGATGAATTGAATAATAAAAATGACTTTGCTGTTAGAGTGGCTACTAGAAGTGGTAGAATGACTCAGGAACCTTTCTATCCTGAAGGCCACCCTAAGAAAATCGAGCAAGATTCTCAGAGAAATAATTTAGAGGAACCTAGTTCTCCTAAAAATAAGAAGAAGAAAAACGATAGAACGTTGCATGCTTCTAGTGAACCTACTGTAGACACACCTGAGAATCCCAATGATATTTCTATTTCTGATCCTGAAACGCAATCAGGTGATGAACATGAACCTAGTGATAATGTTAATGATAATGTTCATGTTGATGCTCAACCTAGCAAAGATAATGATGTAGAGATTGAACCTACTATTGATCTTGATAACCCACAATCAAAGAATCAATGTTATGATAAGAGAGATTTTGTTGCTAGGAAGCACGGTAAAGAAAGAGAACCATGGGTTCAGAAACCCATGCCCTTTCCTCCTAAACCATCCAAGTCAAAGGATGATGAGGATTTTGAGCGATTTGCTGAAATGATTAGACCTATTTTCTTACGTATGCACTTAACTGATATGCTTAAAGTAAATCCTTATGCTAAATATATGAAGGATATCATCACAAATAAAAGAAAGATACCGGAAGCTGAAATTTCCACCATGCTTGCTAATTACACTTTTAAGGGTGGAATACCAAATAAACTTGGAGATCCGGGTGTTCCAACTATACCATGCTCCATTAAAAGAAATTATGTTAGAACTGCCTTATGTGATCTTGGAGCCGGTGTTAGTATTATGCCTCTCTCTTTATATCGTAGACTTGAATTGAATAAGTTGACACCTACTAAAATATCTTTGCAAATGGCTGATAAATCAACTGCTATACCTGTCGGTATTTGTGAGGATGTGCCTGTTGTGGTTGCAAATGTCACTATCTTAACGCACTTTGTTATTCTTGATATTCCCGAGGACGATAGTATGTCTATTATACTTGGTAGACCTTTTCTTAATACTGCAGGGGCTGTTATTGATTGCAACAAAGGCAATGTCACTTTTCATGTTAATGGTAATGAGCATACGGTACACTTTCCGAGGAAACAATCTCAAGTTCATAGTATCAATTCTATTGAAAAAGTTCCAACTATCATTTTTGGAGGTATTGAATTTCCTCTCCCTACTGTCAAGAAAAAGTATGATATTCTTATTGTTGGGGATTTTCATATCCCCGTTGAGGTAAATTAGTGTTATTCGAAATTTCTTCGGTTCCGTGTTATTCGGAATGAGTTTGTTAACAAGACTTGATCAACCTTGTTAGTGGATTCATTTTGATGATCACGAGATGGATGAAACTAGAAGGCACAACCTTCTGTACCCTCCTTTTACTTTCTGTTATTTAGATTAAATAAAGCAAAAATAGTATTATTTGTTTGTTTTCTGATTTATCTGTGCAATAAAAAATAGTCCAAAAATGAAAGTGCTCCAAATGCCCTGCAAATTTAGTATGATTTTTTCTGGAATATTTGAGGATTTTAGGCACTGAAAACACTGGAGGAGGGCCAAGCACAAGGCCACGAGAGAGGAGGGCGCCCCCTGTAGGGCGCACCCCCTGTCTCGTGGGCCCCTGGTGGCTCCCCTCCACTTATGGTAGCACCCACACACTTCATCTTCTACCCAAAAAAATCCCCATCCAGCTCAAGGCCGAGTTCTAGCTCGTTTTGCTGCGATTTTCGATCTCTTAGCTCAAAGCTCCATTCGCAAAACTGCTTTGGGAGATTGTTGGTTGGTATGTGACTCCTCCATTGGTCCAATTAGTTTTTGGTCTAGTGCTTTATTCATTGCAAATTTTTGCTTCATAGGTGACCATGTTCTTGAGCTTGCAAGTTAAATTTTTGAGGTCCCAAGCAATTCCAATCCATGATATAGGCTCTAGGCACTTGTAGGAGTAGTTGCTATCAATCTTGTTTAGTTTTATCCGCTTTTATTTTGAAGTTACTAAAATTTCAGAAATTTTCAGAAAAAGAAATATGCTTAGAAGAATGTACCAAGGTGGTTCCTCGGCAAAGAAAGGGCCCAGGATTGCTATACGTGAACAAGATGTTAATTTGCCCAGGGACGCAAATGTATGGGCTTGCGAGTGGCCATCTGATGATTTTATGGTCGAAGCAGGCTTCAAGGAGGAATTTGACGAGTATGTGCATAATGCCGAGCTGGAGGACTTCTTACAAGATAAGTGTCCTCAATATTATCAATTGACTGATTCCTTTGTGCGGAGGTTCGAATATATTTCTTCGCGTAATTCTCCTAGTGTTATGTTTGATATTTATGATACATCTTATACCATGGATTTAGAGGATTTTACAACTACTTGCAAACTCCTGCAGTGGGGTAATAATAATGATCCTCCCAAATCCGAAGTTAGAAATTTTCTTGCTAGTATTACTGTGGGAGAATCTAGGGACATAACACAAGCTACCATAGGGAGCATTCATTTTCCTGCTATACATTACTTTGCTCTCTTTATTGGTAGATGCATTAACGGTAAGGACGAAGTATGTCACATGTGTTCCCCTGATCTTTGTGTCCTCAAGAGTGCTATGTCAGGTTATAGAGGTTATAACTTGGGGGCAATAGTTGCACGTAGGTTGCATAATAATAGTAAAAGGGGAAATTTCTTTGGAGGAATTTATGCAACCCGTGTGGCAAATTTTCTTAATATAGCTCCACGAGAGGGGGATATGATTGTACCTCCTGTTTATTTAGATAAAGAAGCTATGTTTGATCATCAATTTCTTCAGAGGAATGAACAGTTCCTCCATTATCGACTAATCTATGACAGACGCAACGTCGTCCCTGTTACTCTTCCTGCTCCCGTTTTGATTATCAGGTAAAAGGAAGATATGTTATCACCAGGGAAGAAGCAGCTGATTACGAAAGGGGAATGGAGGCAGCTCGCCAACACGCTACTGCTCAGGAGGCGGTTGCCTCTTCATCTCAGTACAACCCCAGTTTCACTTATGGATATCAGCCAGGCGGTCCTTGGTATTAAACCATCTTAGGCCAAAAGTCTAAGCTTGGGGGAGTACGTATTTCTCACCGACTTTACATTCACGTTCACACACTAGTCGTCGGTGCTCATACTCTTTCATTGTATTATCCATGTTAGTTTGAATCTCTTTTTCTAGTTTTCTTCTTGTGTGTTTGATAAACCTTAAGAAAAACCAAAAAAATTAGTTAGTTTAATTTCCTTGCTTGTAGTAGGAATTAAAATGAAAACCCAAAAAGATTTCTCGTTCTTCTTTTTCTTGTTGGGAGCTTTCCCGTGTAAATAGTTTTATTTTCTTTTCTTTCTTTTGGGGGTCGAGAAGACCATATTTAAAATGCTTAGTGGCTCTTATATGCATGATTGATTATTTATATTTAGAGCCCATATTACTTGTCTTCTCTCTTGAGTTGAATGCTTGCAGATTCCAGCTTAGTCCAATGCACGTGCACTCTTATTATTATACACATCGTTCGGTCGTGCGAGTGAAAGGCAATAATGATGATATATGATGGAATTATTGGGATGAGAAAAGCTGGTATGAACTCGACCTCTCTTGTTTTTGTAAATATGATGATTCATTGTTCCTGAGTCAGCTATTATGAAGTAAACTTATTTGCAATGATATTTAGAGATTATAGTTGCTTGTGCCATGCTTGATTAGCTATGAGCTATAATGGTTTACCTTGCATGCCAACATGCTATTAGAATGATTATGATGTGGTATGATGGGATGGTATCCTCCTTTGAATGAATTGAGTGACTCGACATGGCACATGTTCACGCATGTAGTTGAATCAAATCAACATAGCCTTCATGATATTGATGTTCATGGTGGATTATATCCTACTCATGCTTGTATCCGGTGTGAATTAATTTTAATGCATGCTTACGACTGTTGTCGCTCTCTCAGTTGGTCGCTTCCCAGTCTTTTGCTAGCCTTCACCTGTACTAAGCGGGAATACTGCTTGTGCATCCAAACTCCTTAAACCCCAAAGTTGTTCCATATGAGTCCACTATACCTTCCTATATGCGGTATCTACCTGCCGTTCCAAGTAAATTTGTATGTGCCAAACTCCAAACCTTCAAATGAAATTCTGTTTTGTATGCTCGAGCAGCTCATGTTACAACTAGGGCTGCCTATATCTTCCATGCTAGGTGGGTTATTCTCATGAGGAGTGGATTCCGCTCCTCATTCACGAGAAAGGGCCGGTAACCGGGATGCCCAGTCCCATGATCCAAAAAGATCAAAGCAAATCAAAATAATTAAACAAAACTCCCCCGGGGCTGTTGTATGTTGGAGGCACTCGTTGTTTCGAGCAAGCCATGGATTGATGCTTGTTGGTGGTTGGGGGAGTATAAACCTTTACCATTCTGTTTGGGAACTGCCTATAATGCATGTAGTATGGAAGATACAGCCATCTCATAGTTGTTGTGTTGACAGTGAAAGTATGCCGCTCAAAATGTTATTCAATCTCTATTTTAAAATCGAGCTCTCGCACCTCTACAAATCCCTACTTCCCTCTGCGAAGGTCCTATCTATTTACTTTTTATGTTGAGTCATCACCCTTCTTATTAAAAGCACCCGCTAGAGAGCACACTGTCATTTGCATTCATTATTATTGGTTTATATTGGGTATGACTTGACTGGATCTCTTTTACCATGAATTACAATGTTTAGTCAGTCCTTGATCTTTAAAGGTGCTCTGCATTTATGTTTTGCGGTCTCAAAAAGGGCTAGTGAGATACCATTTTGTTATATCATGTTATGATTATTTGGAGAAAGTGTTGTCATCCGAGTTTTATTATTATGACTCGCCAGCTGATTATGCTATTGATATGAGTAATTGTGAGACCTATGTGTTATTGTGAGTATGGTTAGTTCATAATATTTGCTGAAACTTGAATGCTGGCTTTTCATGTTTACAACAACAAGAGCAAACAGAGTTTGTAAAAGTTTTCCTTTATCACTTTCAGTTTATCAACTGAATTGCTTGAGGACAAACAAAGGTTTAAGCTTGGAGGAGTTGATACGTCTCCAACGTATCTACTTTTCCAAGCACTTTTGCCCTTGTTTTGGACTCTAAGTTGCATGATTTGAATGAAACTAACCAGGACTGACGCTGTTTTCAGCAGAACTGCCATGATGTTGTTTTATGTGTAGAAAAGAAAAGTTCTCGGAATGTCCTGGAAATCCACGGAGGCACTTTTCAGATTTAATAAGATTTTTTGGCGAAAGAATCAAGGCCAGGGGGGCCACGGGCTGTCCACAGGACAGGCCCCCCCTAGGGCGCGCCCTCCTATCTCGTGGGCCCCCTGGACCTCCTCCGACCTCAACTCCAACTCCATATATACCGTCTCGAGGAGAAAAAATGAAGGAGAAAGTTTCATCGCGTTCCACGACACGGAGCCACCGCCAAGCCCTAATCTCTCTCGGGAGGGCTGATCTGGAGTCCGTTCGGGGCTCCAGAGAGGGGGATTCCTCACCGTCGTCATCATCAACCATCCTCCATCACCAATTTCATGATGCTCACCGCCGTGTGTGAGTAATTCCATCGTAGGCTTGCTGGACGGTGATGGGTTGGATGAGATTTACCATGTAATCAAGTTAGTTTTGTTAGGGTTTGATCCCTAGTATCCACTATGTTCTGAGATTGATGTTGCTATGACTTTGCTATGCTTAATGCTTGTCACTAGGGCCCGATTGCCATGATTTCAGATCTGAACCTATTAGGTTTTCATGAATATATGTGTGTTCTTGATCCTATCTTGCAAGTCTATAGTCACCTATTATGTGTTATGATCCGACAACCCCGAAGTGACAATAATCGGGATACTTCTCGGTGATGACCGTAGTTTGAGGAGTTCATGTATTCACTATGTGTTAATGCTTTGGTCCGGTTCTCTATTAAAAGGAGGCCTTAATATCCCTTAGTTTCCATAAGGACCCCGCTGCAACGGGAGGGTAGGACAAAAGATGTCATGCGAGTTCTTTTCCATAAGCATGTATGACTATTTACGGAATACATGCCTACATTACATTGATGAATTGGAGCTAGTTCTATATCACCCTATGTTATAACTATTACATGAGGAATCGCATCCGGCATAATTATCCATCAGTGATCCATTGCCTACAAGCTTTTCACATATTATTCTTCGCTTATTTACTTTTCGTTGCTACTGTTACAACTACTACAAAAACCCAAAAATATTTACCTTTACTATTGCTACTGTTACCATGACTATCATACCACTTTTGCTACTGAATACTTTGCTGCAGATACTAAGTTATCCAGGTGTGGTTGAATTGACAACTCAACTGCTAATACTCAAGAATATTCTTTGGCTCCCCTTGTGTCGAAACGATAAATTTGGGTTGTACTTCACCCTCGAGAGCTATTGCGATCCCCTACACTTGTGGGTTATCACGGCTCTTCAAGCCATCTGCGGTCCCACATGCCACGACTCTGGCACCACCTCAGGAGAGCCTAACACACGCACCAGAGATGGGAGCCCCAGCCTGTGGTCATCCCTCAGGAGCCTGCTTGTTGCTCGCGCTTGAGCCTGGGGAGGGGTGCTGGACAGAGGAATTTAAGGCGTACTTGCTTCAGGGGACCCTACCAGAGAAGGAGGAGGATGCCGAGCGCGTGACTCGCCAGGCCACCATGTATCGTATCAATGATGGTGAGTTATAACGCAGGAGGCCCAATGACGTTTCTTTACGATGCATCTCCAGGAAACAGGGGCTCGAGTTGCTGGCGGACGTACATGGTGGGAACTGCGGGCAGCACTCTTTGTCCTGCACCCTGGCGGGCAAGGTGTTCCGCAGCGGCTTCTACTGGCCCACCGTGCCAAAAAGGTCTTGATAACCCACAAGTATAGAGGATCGCAACAGTTTCCGAGGGTAGAGTATTCAGCCCAAATTTACTGATTCGACACAAGGGAGCCAAAGAATATTTGCAAGTATTAGCAGTTGAGTTGTCAATTCAACCACACCTGGAGACTAAATATCTGCAGAAGAGTGATCAATAGAACATTAGTATGGTAGTTTGATAGTGATAGCAATAATAGTAACAGTAGCAGTAATGGTAGCAATAATAGTTTTGTAGCAATTGTGATAGTAGTAGAAACAATAGTAACTTAGCAAGAAACAATGTGTGAAAATGTCGTAGGCATTGGATCGGTGATAACGTTGGATAACATTCATAATGTAATAGTTAGAACCTAAGGCGACACACAACTAGCTCCAATTCTTCAATGTAATGTAAGCATGTATTCCGTATATAGTCATACATGCTTATAATAAGAACTTGCATCACATCTTTTGTCCTACCCTCCCGTGGCAGCAAGGTCCATAAGGAAACTAAGGGATATTAATGCCTCCTTTTAATAGAGAACCGGAAGAAAGCATTAACACATAGTGAATACATGAACTCCTCAAACTACGGTAATCACCGGAAAGAATCCCAATTATTGTCACCTTGGGGTATGCGGATCATAACACGTAGCAGGTGCATACAACTTGTAAGATCGAAGCAAGAACACAAATATATTCATGAAAACATAAAGGGTTCAAATCTGAAATCATGGCACTCGGGGCCTAGTTATAAGAATTAACCATAGCAAAGTCATAGCAACATCAATCTCAGAACATAGTGGATACTAGGGATCAAGCCCTAACAAAACTAACTCAACTACATGATGAATCTCATCCAACCAATCACTGTCCAGCAAGCCTACGAAGGAATTACTCACTCCTGGCAGTGAGCATCATGAAATTGGTGATGGAGGATGGTTAATGATGACGAAGACGGCAGATCCCCCTCTCCGGAGCCCCGAACGGACTCCAGATTTGGCCTCCCGATGAATAAAAGGAGGTGGCGGCGGCTCCATATCGTAAAACGCGATGAAACTTCCTCTCCTAATTTTTCTTGGGAAATAGGAACTTATAGTGCTGAGATTAGGGTCAGTGGAGCCACGTGGGCCCCACAAGCCACCACGGCATGCCCTGGTGCTCGTGGGCACCTAGTGGCCCCCTCCAATGGGTCTTTGCTCCAATATTTTTTATATATTCCATAAAAAATCTCTGAAAAGTTTTGTCCAATTCCGAGAATTTTATTTCTGCACAAAAAACAACACCATGGTAGTTCTGCCATAAACAGCGTCAGTTTGGGTCCACTTGCTGGTATTCACTAATAGCGAAGTGTCCGGTGGGGCCATCGACATCTTCATCCATGTCTGTGGCCTCGTCATAGTCTAGCTCGTCGGCTAAATCATCGACCATGGCGACTAGGTGGGTGGTGGGCGGGATGTAAATTTCCCGATCATCGGCTTTAAGTATGATCTTGTTGTAAACCGAAGTCTTGCCATCGGAGATTGACATGCTCTGGATACGTCCAAGCATCTCGTACAGGTGAGATAGCTCTTCAGATTTCATGGCCTGGCTGTAAGCGGGGCTAACCCGAAGTATGCCCGGCGTATAAATCAGCGTGTTTTCAGCCTCATGAGGATCCGAGGGCCATTCCAGATCCTGCGCCCGGGTCGGTTCTAAATCTGACGTGGCTTCCGAGATAGGGACCAGACTAGCGTCCGGGCTGGGAGTCGAGGTGAGATCGCCTCCTAGGGCCATCATGCTAGGCACCTCCAGTAGTTCCAGGGACCATGATCCAACATTCTCGAAGGAGATTGGTTCCAGAGTTGAGCCTCTGATGTTTGGTAAACCCTCAACCCAGCCCGGCGTCCAGCCTGATAGGACAAGCTCGCCACGGGAGTCTGCGGTGTACTCCAGGCCTCCGAAGGTCATGATCTGACCTGGGGAATAGTTCTCGATGGAGGTCAGATGGCCTGTTGTAGGACCTTTAAGTAAGTCTAGAGGGGGGTGATTAGACTACTTGACCAATAAAAACTTAACATTTTCCCAATTTTAGAGTTTGGCAGATTTTAGCTACTTTAGGACAAGTCAAGCAATCATCACACAATTCAAGCAAGCATGCAAAGAGTGTATAGGAAGCGGAAATTAAAGCATGCAACTTGCAAGAAAGTAAAGGGAAGGGTTTGGAGGATTCAAACGCGATTGGAGACACAGATGTTTTTGGCGTGGTTCCGATAGGTGGTGCTATCGTACATCCACGTTGATGGAGACTTCAACCCACGAAGGGTAACGGCTGCGCGAGTCCACGGAGGGCTCCACCCACAAAGGGTCCACGAAGAAGCAACCTTGTCTATCCCACCATGGCCGTCTCCCACGAAGGACTTGCCTCACTAGCGGTAGATCTTCACGAAGTAGGCGATCTCCTTGCCCTTACAAACTCCTTGGTTCAACTCCACAATCTTGTCGGAGGCTCCCAAGTGACACCTAGCCAATCTAGGAGACACCACTCTCCAAGAAGTAACAAATGGTGCGTTGATGATGAACTCCTTGCTGTTGTGCTTCAAATGATAGTCTCCCCAACACTCAACTCTCTCTCATAGGATTTGGATCTGGTGGAAAGAGGGTTTGAGTGGAAAGAAACTTGGGGAAGGCTAGAGATCAAGATTCATATGGTAGGAATGGAATGTCTTGGCCTCAACACATGAGTAGGTGGTTCTCTCAGAAATGGTAAGTTGGAAGTGTAGGTTCATTCTGATGGCTCTCTTCACAAATGAAGAGGAGGTGGGGGGGTATATATAGCCTCCACACAAAATCTAACCATTACACAAAATTTACCAAACTCGGTGGGACCGAATCGTGAAACTCGGTCGGACCGATTTAGTAAACCTAGTGACCGTTAGTGATTTTCGGTGGGACCGACATGCAACTCGGTAGGACCGATATGGTTAGGGTTAGGGCATAACATAATCTCGGTGAGACCGATTACACAAACTCGGTGAGACTGATTTGGTAATAAGCTTTCCAGAGAGTTGGTCAGGTAAACACGGTGGGACCGATTTGCTCTTTTCGGTGAGACCGAAATGTTACAAAAAGGAAACAGAGAGTTTACATTGCAATCTCGGTGGGACCGATCGCTCACTTCGGTTAGACCGAAACGTTACGAAGGGAAACAGAGAGATTGCAATCCCATCTTGGTGAGACCGAGATCCCTATCGGTAAGACCAATTTGCTTAGGGTTTGTGGCAGTGGCTATGACTTTTGGAATCGGTGGCGCCGGATAGGAAGAATCGGTGTGACCGATTTTGGCTTTGGGTTTAGGTCATTTGTGGATGTGGGAAAGTAGTTGAGGGTTTTGGAGCATATCACTAAGCACATGAAGCAAGAGGCTCATTAAGCAACACCTCATCCCTCCTTGATAGTATTGGCTTTTCCTATAGACTCGATGTGATCTTGGATCACTAAAATGTAAAATGAAGAGTCTTGAGCTTTTGAGCTTGAGCAAATCCTTTGTCCTTAGTATTTTGAGGGATCCACTTTCATCATCCATGCCATGCCATTCATTGAGCTTTCCTGAAATAATAGTCTTGGAATAGCATTAGCTCAATGAGCTATATGTTGTTATGAATTACCAAAACCACCTAGGGATAGTTGCACTTTCACCTGTCGAGCCGGCGCAGAAGATCATGCTTATGAACAAACAGAGTTGGTCGGGGACGTAAACGTCTCCGTCGTCGGTGCCATAGTTAATCTGCAAATGAGCCATCGATCTTTCCATTGATCTCACAATGGAACTATCAATGAAAGCACTAGTGTCGGTGTGAAATCTGAGACCTTAGAGTAGGGGGTCCCGAGCTGTGGATTCAGATCGATGGTAACAGGAATGAGGGAGACAATATTTACCCAGGTTTGGGCCCTCTTGATGGAGGTAAAACCCTACGTCCTACTCTTGTTTGTATTGATGGAGATGTATCAAGTACGGAGTTGATCTACCTCGAGATCCTAAGTTGTGTTCTGCCTCTAAGACTAGGCGAATGAATGTAATTGTGATGAGGTCCCCTCTACAAGCTAAACCCCATGGCTTATATACACGCCAGGTAGGCTATATAGGGTTACATGGTCGGTATTCTGAGGATTGCATGGTGGCGGCTGGGGATATCTTGGAGTATATGTCAAGTCTTCGGTCTTGATCACATGTAGGCATACAGCTTCAGGAGTCTTCCTTAATGAGAATGCAGGCCCACTAGCCCAGCCTAAAGACTACGAGCCGACTAGGTTAGTACCCCCTAGTCTAGGACACCGTCAACATCTGTGGTGATTACAACAAAAGCAAGCAGTTGCAACCGTTTTCCCATAACACACATGGTTTCTCGGAGCAAATCGTTTGTGTTATCTTCAGTCTTCCCACACAATTCTTGTTGTTGAACTATTTGCTATGTATCACACATATCTTGTTGCGACGAATCGTTTATGTTACCTTTTATCATTGCAAACTGTAGGATCAAAAGTATGTCTAGAGGGGGGTGATTAGACTACTTGACCAAATAAAAACCTAGCCTTTTCCCAATTTTAATTCTTGGAAGATTTTAGCAACTTAGCATTAGTCAAGCAATCAACCTACACATGCAATTCTAAGAGTATATCAGTGGAATGTAAATCATTGCATATGAAGGTAAAGGGGAGGAGTTTGGAGGGAGCAAATGCAATGTTTACACGGAGATTTTTAGCATGGTTTCGATAGGTGGTGCTATCATACATCCACGTTGATGGGGACTTCAACCCACGAAGGGTAATGGTTGTGTGAGTCCACGGAGGGCTCGACCCATGAAGGGTCTGCGAAGAAGCAACATTGTCTATCCCACCATGGCCATCGCCCACGAAGGACTTGCCTCACTTGGGTAGATCTTCACGAAGTAGGCAATATCCTTGCCCTTACAAACTCCTTGGTTCAACTCCACAATCTTGACGGAGGCTCCCAAGTGACACCTAACCAATCTAGGAGACACCACTCTCCAAAAGGTAATAGATGGTGTGTTGATGATGATCTCCTTGCTCTTGTGCTTCAAATGATAGTCTCCCCAACACTCAACTCTCTCTCACAGATTTGGCTATGGTGTAAAGATGATTTGAGTGGAAAGCAACTTGGGGAAGGCTAGAGATCAAGATTCTTGTGGTTGGAATGAAATGTCTTGGTCTCAACACATGAGTAGGTGGTTCTCTCTCAGAAAATGAATGCAGGAAGTGTAGGCACGTTCTGATTGCTCTCTCCATGAATGAAGAGTGGGTGGAGGGGTATATATATAGCCTCCACACAAAATCTAACCATTACACACAGATTCCCAAACTCGGTGAGACCGAATAGTGAAACTCGGTCAGACCAATTTAGTCCAAAATGTGAACGTTAGGCTTTTCGGTGGGACCGATGTGCTAGGGTTAGGGCATAACTTGCTTTCGGTGAGATCGATCACATGAACTCGGTGGGACCGATTTCAGTAATAGGCAAACAGAGATTTGGTCAGGCAAACTCGGTGGGACCGATTCGCTCATTTCGGTGAGACTGAAACATTACGAAAAGGAAACAGGGAGTTTGCATGGCGAACTTGGTGGGACCGATCGCTCATTTTGGTGAGGCCAATACGTTACGAAGGGAAACAGGAAGTTTGCAATACCATATAGATGAGACCAAGATCCCTATCGGTGAAACCGAACTGATTAGGGTTTGTGGAAGTGGCTATGTCAAATGAACTCGGTGGCGCCGGATAGATCAAATTGATGGGGCCGAGTTTGACTTTTAGTTTTAGGACATATGTGGAAATGAGAAAGTGGTTGAGGGTTTTGGAGCATATCACTAAGCATTTTGAGCAAGCAAGCCATTAAGCAACACCTCATCCCCTTTTAATAGTATGGCTTTCCTATGGACTCAATGTGATCTTGGATCACTAAAAGGAAAATGTAGAGTCTTGAGCTTGTTGCCAATATGTGTCCTTAGCATTTTGAGGGGTCCACATCTCTAGTCCATGCCATGCCAATCATTGAACTTTTTGAAATGATCATCTTGAAAGAGTATTAGTTCAATGAACTATATGTTGTTAAGAATTACCAAAACCAACCAGGGATTAGTTGCCCTTTCACAAACAGCTCTACATGAAGAACTTTATGCCATATATCGCACACATAACTAATTTTTGAATCATTCTTGATGGATGATCCATCTCACACATTCATTTCTTTGAGATGATTTTATTTTCCTACTATTTGTGATGCATGCATTGCACACAGTTTAGTCAAATGGTGTGTGAGAGATGTGTCATCTTAGGTCCAATTTGCTATAGTGTCTGTGCCATGTGAATCCAAATAAGTTTCGTAGAAAACAATTTTTTGTCCATATCCATACACACACCTTTGTGGTATGGATACATAATTCGGTACAACAATGGTAGAACACCACTTGTCAGCGCACGTTTGGCCATAGGATCATCATCCTCTGGTGTTTCTTCTTTAATCATGCAGTACATATCTCCTAATTTTGTAGTAGCATTTTTACAATCAGACATGACTTGTTACTACACACGGTCATCACTAATGTGAACAAAGATTCAGAGGGCACCACATACTCTGTAAGTAGATCGTAAGAGTAAGAATAAGAGGTAGTAATACAATACCAAATCCAGAACAATATATAATGATAGATCTGATGAAATATAACATGTTATCTCAATAAGGTCATCATTCATTTATGACAACACACGAGATTTAATAAGAATGTGCATACTAAATTACTTTAACCCTAGATAGAATTATTTGCATTACGGTATATAACATGGCTAATTTTTAAGAAACTACATACTAAACTGCTATAACCCTAGATAGAATTAGCTGTTATACAAAGCCTAATACAGACTGGCGATTTGATTACTTGTTCGAAAGAACAACATGTGAAAACGTATACGTGGGTGAACATCTTAGAAAGGGCGATGGGTCAGGAGGTAGAGTTATTACCTTCTATTTTAGGATTAGGTTTTGGCGTAGACGGGGGAAGTTCTTGTAGTTTGTCGTTTCGAAGTATGCTGACCATGCTAGACGCCGGGGAGGGGTCCATTTCGCTGCCATGAGTGGTGTGGATCTGGGAAGGAAGAGACATATGAGGGGATGATGCAAATGAGGTTGTGAGTTAATTTAATGAATAAGGAAGAAGCTTTATACGGGGGTGAGGGGTGAGGGCAACATTCAAAACCGTTGGAGCGAACAAACAAAGAGAGGGAACGAAAGGGCGGCAGAAATGAAAATTCTAGGGAGAAGAAAAATACTAAAGGAACGTGCAACTTAATTTACGTGCATGTATGCACCATACACATTTCTTGCATTTTCCAGCAAAAGTATATAATCCAACCTTAGTACATTCAAAAAATTGTGAAACTTTGTTTTGGTGCTCCTTAGCTTAGAAGAGGTTTATTTGTCATGCCAAAGTCCATTGTACAAGTTTGCAATGAACCTTCATTTTCCTTGTGCATGTCAAACCAGCAATAATTCAGATCATATAATAAATCTTGCCCATGAAAAATTTGAATTCACATTACCACACTTGACATGTCATGATGGTTGTTCTCTCCCTATTTCAAAACCAATTTGTTGCGACCTTTTGTACCTCCTAGTAACACTACTTGCATACCCTAGTGCACACATGTTCTCCTTAATTCAAACAACTTATTATAGATGTGTTTTCTCATTCAATGTGGTATTTCATCAAATTTGCATGTACTCATAAGCATTTTAAATCTATTTGCTATGACATTTTGTACCTCCTACTAACACTACTTCCATACCATAGTACAAACATGTTCTCTTTGATTCAAATAACTTATTATAGATGTGTTTTCTCATTCAATGTGGTATTTCATTGTATTTCCATGTACTAATAAGCATTTGAAAATCTATTTGCTATGACATTTTTTATCTCCTACTAACACTACTTCCATACCCTAGTGCGCACATGTTCTCCTTGATTCAAACAACTATTATTGTAGATGTGTTTTGTCATTCAATGTGGTATTTCATCGTATTTCCATGTACTCATAAGCATTTGAAAATCTATTTGCTACAACCTTTTGTACCTCCTACTAACACTACTTACATACCCTAGTGCGCACATGTTCTCCTTGATTTAAACAACTGTTATTATTGCAAATACGTTTTCTCACTCAATGTGGTATTTCATCATATTTCCATGAACTCATAAGCATTTGTTGCAACTATTATATGTCAAAAGGTGATTTCCTCCTAAACATATTCAAAATTTGAGCTTTTTTGTATGTGGTATCACTATCAACGCATAGAACATGTAAAAATGCACAAAAGAAAATGCCAACTCTTTGGGTGTGGTTTCCTTCGTAACGTGTACATGAACCATGATATGTGTGTAGTGTGCACAAGTTGAAGTAAGATGCATGTTGAATCCGCCATGTGTATTTGTCAATGATGCATGTTGTATGTAATAAACCTTGTTCAATATGGCACCTTACCAATCCACAACATGAAAAGAAATTACTAACATAAATAGTTTTTCTTACTGTGGTTCATGACTACACCGTTTTAGTGTTTGGTGCCTAGTGTGATAAATAGTGTGGTTCACTACAGCATATCAGATACATCTAGCATTCACTATGATTGCTTGTTGGTTTGAACAAATCATATTTAATTGTGCTCTCCATATGACTGGATAAAACAAGTAAAATTTTGGACCTAAAGATCAATTACTTTGTTAGAAAACTCAGTTGCCATTTCAAACAGTGTGCATGCCTAACTCAGAACATACAGATGGCAGTGTGGTCGCCACGTCAATTTTAGATAACTTTGCAACGCATTTGCTGTAGTTGCTTGTTGATATGAAGAAATCATATGGCATTGTACTCTACATATGACTGAATAAAATAGGTGAAATTTTGGATGTAAAGATCAATTCCTTTGTTATAAAGTTAAGTTTCTATTTCAGACAGTGGACATGCCTACTTCGGAACAAACAGATCGCATTGTGGTTGGCACATTAATCTTGGATAAATTTGCAATGCATTTGCACGCAATTTTCAGACTAAAGCATAGAAAAAACAACACATTCATTCTCAAAATTTTGGGCACGAAGCTGAAGATGAAAGGTAATTACATCAGGAGGAATTTATCTTCTACTCAAAACGTCTCCCCGTACTAGTACCAGTCGTCGATGTCTGCAACTACTTTTTTGAGCTACCCGCTTTCTTCGTCGTTTGGCGATGTCATGGATCTCCTGCAGGGTAAGCCGTTCGTCGGCATAGAATTGCCACCTTGCTTCGTCGGGGCCGAGGAAGACCTACAAGGCAAGGCAGCGGACAAATCCAGTTGCCCCTCCACCATTGGAGGCAGCTCCACAACAATTGCCCCAAGCAAACCGCTAACCGCCGGCTCATCGTCGTCGTGCATCCCTGAGAAACTCCTCACCTCATTGTCAGTCCCCATTGCTGTAGGGTCGTCCTCCATCAAGGCCTCCTCTTGCAACCTCATTGCATGTGATTGTGAGCTCCTCTGGAGAAGGATCTAACTGGGGTATGGGGAGCAAGGCGGAGAGTGTTGGGGCATGAAGATGCATGACTGGATATTAGGTGATTCCATCTGACATTCAGGTTGTTGCAGGTGGTGATTTTCAGACAAACCATGGCCCGGGGTAGTATGTGTAGCGTTTGGTTGCCGAAAATGGTCGGCATAAGGCGGTTCTATATGTGGGTTGGCGGCAAAAAACAGGGGTAAGCATGACAAAGAGCTAGACGAGGGAAGGAAGCTTCTAGATTCGTGGGCGACGTGGCATTAGGACGGCACGTGTGGTCTTTGGAGTATGCCGAAAAGGATGCAAAGAGGCAACCCATATTAGCAATGTGCAGCTTCCCTACCACTAACTCATCTGAAAGAAACGCATATTGTGGGTGAACAATTCTGAGAATGCTGACCCGATTGGAAGTGGCTATACCTCGAGGTTAAATTAGCCAATGGGTTGGGTCACTGTAAATATTTAAATGTTTACAGAACCGGTTATGCACACATTTAAATGTGTATAATGATCCGTCATGTCTGTTAGATTAACCTTGAAGTCCTCGTTTTGAAATTTTTGGGAATGATTTTTTGTTCTTTCAAGTATAGTGAGCATGTTTATTGGCTTCAAGAAGGTCTGTGCCATTTATTGAAAACTTTATGACATACTCCAAAATGTGATATGCGTTTGGTCAACAATGGGGTACACTTAAATATTTTGGCAAACTTTATGAACATATTTTCAAATGTCTCACATATAAGTGAATGATTATTCATTTCAAGGTCAATTGCATTCTTCGCAAATTTTTGGGTACTACACCTAACAACGAAAAGGTCTATGCACATGACAATATATGGTGTTTGCAATGAACAATTTGATCAAATTGTGCATGCCAACAATGGGGTACACTTCAATATTTGTACATGTCTCATAGGTCAGATAGATAATGCATATCAGCAAGGTGCATCTTCCCTCCCGGTATGTCACCCCCAAAGGAACTTAAATGTTAAGCATGATGTGGCTGGAGCAGTCTCGGGATGGGTGACCAACTGGGAAGTGGCTAGACCTCGAAGTTGTATTAATCAATGTGATGAGCCATTGTAAACATTGTGTAAATGTTTACATTGATCCATCCCATCCTTTAAAATAAATTATAAGTACTTGTTTGAAAGTTTTAGGAATGTAGTTTAGTTATTTTTATTGATTTCAAGAAGGTCTGTTGCATTCATTTCCAAAAAAATTGTTGTTACACCTAGCAAAGTGTTATTTAAATGATTTCAAGATGGTATGTTGCATTATATGCAATCTTTTTTCCTACACCTCACAAGTGGCGATATTTTCCATGAATGAATTGATGAAAATGTCCTGCAATGGTTTTGATCCACTGTGATTTTATTTGAATTGCAAATTTCCAACCAAAAATAAAAAGTGTTCGCAAGTTTTCTCATACTTTACATGTGTTTTTCTTATCCCTTCATTACAAAATATATGTTGCATTTTATCCACATGTTTATGTGCTACAACTAACGAGTGGGCCTAAACCAGAGAGACGCACACGTATAGTCCCGTCAGTATCGCCATCTTTGTTCATCTCCTTCACTGACCCCCCCCCCTCGTTTGTGTATAGTCCCAAATCCAGTCTCTTGTCTCCCCTCGCCGGCTCGTATTGTGGATATAATTCACTTGAGGTTCATCTATGTCGACGAAGATAGTCACCATCTTTTCCATAGATCAAACATGCTGACGAGGGTAGCTGCATGTTGCCACCACTTGTTGTGTCAGGACTTCCCTCCCCCAAAAAAAACCCTAGGTCGTCCGGTGTAATCAGAAAAAATGACGGTAAGTCCATCTACATCTCCTAATCCAATGGAAATCACCTTAATCCACTACGAATCACCTAGATATGTTATTTATGAAATAATTGAGACAACATGAATTATCTGCGATCTCCCATATGTTCTTAAGGACAAGTACCTCCGCATCACGCTTCCACAAGGATTCAAAGAAATTACGGTATGGTTCTAAGATTTAAAGTTTATCAAACGTACAGGTCGTTCAAGTGTTTGGTTAAGTTGTGAAGTTTCTCTGCATGTGGATTTTAACACATAAATGCAGATGTATTTCATGATTGGTTCATAAGTAGAAAAGTCTGCTCAAGCGATGGACATAAATCATGCTTCATAAGTAGAAAAGTTCGCACATGAGCTGAACATAAATCATGCCTTTAATGGAAAGTATCTAAAAATAGATACACTAGATTAAATTTTCTAAAATGCCCACAATGGCCTCTTGGTACATTTACCACTTGTTTCTACATTCACTACTTAGTCTGAATTTAGATGTCACAAGTAACCTATGTATAATCTGAAATTTTCTTTTATGTTTATTATGATACAAAAAATTCCTGATTTTCATTGCAACATTGAAATTTTCATAAATCTTTCCGAAACCAAAAACGTCAAAAAAAATTCTGATATCCAATGTTCATTTAAAAATGTTTTCAATCACTTTCATAAATTATATTAAGCACTGTAGCATATGGTATTTAGCATTTTCATAAATGGTACCGACTCGATAAACAGCCTAAGCATTTGTTAGCAATCTTTGAATTCTGCTCAGTGCATCCCCTACTTTGTAAGACACAAACTTCTGGAGAAGATGCATATAAATATATCTATCAAGACCACCATACACGTCTACCCGAAGATAAGAGAGGCTTTTGTCTTGTATGCAAGATCAGGAGCAAAGAAGATGTGACCTTTTCATAGGACGTACTTGGAAAGAATTTTTCAAAGTGTACCAGTTTGAAGTAGGTGTGGAAATGTCCCTAAGCTTAGGTTGAAAACCTAAAATGTCACCTTCGAGTGTGTTTGAGCAATGATACAATAACTCATCCGTGTAAGTATTCTGGCAAATATCCATCAATTTTAAGTAACAACATTTGCAGCTAGATTTAAATAATCACATTTCATCTAGGTGCTATATTTAACTAATATTATTTACAAAAATTTTGATAGCTTATCAAGTGGATATTGTAACAAACCAGTTTATAGACAACATGGAAGTTACTGACGGGACCATGGTAAGTTGGGAAGAGATGTGGTTTGTCATCAGCTTTGTTGATCAAATTTGGATGCTCGCGGATGGTTACAATGCTGGACCAAGAGATCATTCCTATGTGCCCCTGCCGCACACTTTGAACAAGACCAACATTGATGACAAACTCATGATTAGAATTGTATCTACTCTCATTATTTTCAGATACTCTAGGTACTTATGTACAGTACTTACAGTGTTCAAATTGTGTTTTCCCACCAGACTCCCACAATGTGTTGTGCGTAAGGAGATGGGTGCAAATGGTGAGCTGACCATTGTTCTCCATCCTAGAGTCAACATCAGTTCAACTACATACTCAGCTTCAGGAGAAGGAGATGGAAGCACCGTCTTTAATGGGTGGAGAAAAATAGGCGATGTGTACGGCATGTATATGGAGACATGATGATCTCGTGCTCCAGCATGGACGTGCAGAGAGTTTTCTTTTCCTTGGTTTCATTGCTGCAGAATCAGATGAGTAGTTATGTCTCTCTGTCGTGTTGCCTCATGATTGTTCATCTCTATAGGTCATTTTTATACTACTATTGGTATTGATGTGATGATGATGCACATGTATGTTCTATGGTCAGACATATTAAGTAGTATTAAGAAATTATGACCTTTTGTAGTACTACTATCTGAATTGGCAGTCCCTTTGCTATTGTGGTATACTATTTCAAGTGAAATTTAGAACTTCTAATGCAATATTATTCCATGGATCATATTTTCCCGTTTGTGCTCTCATAGTTCACTACAATGAAAACACAGTATGGAAAAAATCAATGGATTTAGATAGGATTATCTCAACTCATTGCCCCTTAATTCAAATATTTTATAAACTCTACCATGGTAGAAAAACCATGTACTACGTTCTCAACACTAACACACCATTCTTTTACTCATTTTTCTAGCCCACCAGACATTTTTTGCGACACCGAACATTTTATGTGACACTACAAATCGTCGCAGAATATGCACATGCCTGATGACGGCCAAATACATCGCCAAAAACATGCCAGAGTCACCAAAGTTGCCGAGGGCGCTACCCTGGGAGGAAAACATCTAGTGACGGTTGACCGTCACAGAAAATGATCTTTGGTGACGTTTCCTCTTTCGTCACCATGTTTTTTTTCAAATAATTGAGCAGATTTTGCAGTCTAGGCTCGGCATACCATGGCCTATGTCATATGCCAGCTCTCGTGTGGACCACACCATTGTGGAAAGCACCCCCTCCCCCTTGAAATTAAATATCGTCATGTGTCACCAGCGACATGGGCCTCGAGGTGGGCTCTACCCTCTGTGTGGTGTCCTAGAGATGGGTAGCCACATTTTCTTCACTTGTCCCGCTACCCGCTCTCTCTGGTGATTTGCCCGTGAGGCTTTAGGACCTCAATGGGAGGCTCTAGACTAGGCTGAGTTTATGGAAACTCGGGTCATCCAGACTGGTGGGAGGAGAGACCTCTTCTAGTTAGCGTTCGCAATGATGACTTGGGCCCTTTGAACGACGTGTAACAAGATGATTATCGAGCGAGTCTTCTTACGACAGGCCACTTATTCTATCTTCAAATTTCTAGCTTTTTTACATCACGGGCGCCCACTCTCTAGGCAGTGGGAACAAGACCGGTTAAGCAACATGATGGACGCGCTGACTGCGACAAGACGCCACCTTACTCTGGCATCTAGCCATTGATCTACTAGCCACTTGGTGGCCTCTTTTCTACTACTCCGTCCCACAATTTGTGCTCCAGACTTGAGCCTTATCCACACCGCTCTCACCGGTGACAAAAGTTATAACCTTGGAGCGATAGTGGCATGTAGATTGCAACATAACGCTAGTAGTGGATATTTTTATGGCGGCCATAGCAACACAATGCATTGTAGGAGAACAAGATTGTAGTACACTTTGTGCTCCAGACTTGAGCCTTATCCGCACCGCTCTCATCGGTGACAAAATTTATAACCTTGGAGCGATAGTGGCGCATAGATTGCAACACAATGCTGGTAGAGGATATTTTTATGGTGGAATTTATGCCACACGCTTAGCAAGGGAGCTGGGTGTTTCACCTTGGCCTTATGACCCCATCCTACCCACGCAATACCTTGATTTCAATGTTATAAAATGTCATAAGATCTTTAGTAGTGAACCCCATAATTTTACTTATAACTTGTTGTTTAATAAAAGGTCCATTGTGGACACCTTTTAGCCTACACCTGCTCTCTTTGATGTTCACAGCAAGGGAAGATATTATGTTCTTGAGAGCGAGGCCCGAGCACATAACGCGATAGTTGTGGCTGCACGGCGGGCTGAGGCATTCGCACCAAGAGCCTCCGTGAGCTATCACTCGACCATTATGCAGGTCACTAACGGATTACCAAGTTAGGCCAAAAGCCTAAGCTTGAGGGAGTACGTATTTCCACTGACATTACTTTCATGTTCACACATTTCATTCCATTTGTCGGTGTCCACACTTTTTCATTGTATTACCCATGCTAGATTTATTTTCTCGCCTTCTTCTAGTGTGTTTGAAAAACCTTGAGAAAATACAAAAATATTTCCTGCTTCTTTTCTATTTTTCTTCCTAATTTAAATTGTTGTAGTACTAAAAAGAAAACGCAAAAAGATTTCCTTGCTCTTCTTTTGCTTGTTGGGAGCTTTCCCGTATAAATAGTTTTTCTTGTTTTTTGTTTTTCCCTTTTATTTGCTCCTTCAAGAAAAACCAAAAACTCCAAAAATATTTCATTGTGTTTCTCTGAATTTCTTTTCCCTTCTATTGAGTCATACCGAGGAGAAGACCACGATGAAAATGTTGAGCGGCTCTCAGATGCATTATTGTTGATCTAATGAAAAGCCCATATTACCTTGTCTTCTCCTTTTGAATAAAATATTTGCATATCCCAGCTTATATCACGACATTCTTGCACTATTATTATTTTCACGTCGTTCGGTTGTGCAAGTGAAAGGCAATAATGAAGATATTTGATGAACTGGCTATGGTAGAGAGAAACGGGTATGAACTCGACTTGTTCTGTTTTTCTAAATATGTTTAACTTAGTATCCATGATTCAGCCTATTATGATCAAACATGTTTGCAATGAAAGTTAGAGATTACAGTTTCTCATGCCATGCATAAGTAGTTAGGAGTGGATAATGATTTATCTTGGATGTCAACATTGCATTAAAATGATTGTGATGTAGTATGACGATATGGTATCCTCCTCTGAATGTTCGAGTGGCTTGACTTGGCACATGTTCATGCATGTAGTTGATCAAAACCAACATAGCCTTTATGATATTTATGTTCATTGTGTTCATATCCTACTCATGCTAGTATCTGTTGGGGAACTTAGTAATTTCAAAAAAAATTCTATGATCACGCAAGATCTATCTAGGAGATGCATAGCAACGAGAGGGGAGAGTGTGTCCACGTACCCTCGTAGACCGAAAGCGGAAGCTTTTAGTTAATGTGGTTGATGTAGTCGAACGTCTTCGCGATCCAACCGATCCAAGTACCAAACGTACGGCACCTCCGCGTTCAGCACACGTTCAGCTCGATGACATCCCTCATGCTCTTGATCCAGTTGAGTACGAGGGTGAGTTCCCTCAGCACGACGGCGTGGCGACGGTAATGATGATGTTACCAGCCCAGGGCTTCGCCTAAGCACTACAACGATATGATCGAGGTGTGTAACTATGGAGGGGGGCACCGCACACGGCTAAGGAAAAACTTGGTGTGTTCTAGGGTGCCCCTGCCCCCGTATATAAAAGAGGGAGGAGGAGGAGGCCAGCCCTAGAGGGGGCACGCCAAGGGGGGAGTCCTACTTGGACTCCCGGTCCAAGTAGGATTCGCCCCCCCCCCCTCCTATTCCAACTAGGAGAAGGAGGAAGGGGGGAGAGGGGAGAAGGAAGGAGGTGGGCGCCACCCCCTCCTAGTCCAATTCAGACTAGCCCATGGGAGGGGGCATCAACCCCTTGGGGCCCCTTTCTCCTTTCCCCTAAAGCCCAATAAGGCCCGTTAACTCCCCGGGGGGTTCCGGTAACCTTCCGGTACTCCGGAAAATACCCAAACTTCTCCGGAACCTTTCCGATGTCCGAATATAGCCTTCCAATATATCAATCTTTATGTCTCGACCATTTCGAGACTCCTCGTCACGTCCGTGGTCTCATCCAGGACTCCGAACAAACTTCGGTCATCAAAACACATAACTCATAATGCAAATCGTCATCGAACATTAAGCGAGCAGACCCTGCGGGTTCGAGAACTATGTAGACATGATCGAGACACATATCCGATCAATAACCAATAGCGTAACCTAGATGCTCATATTGGCTCCTACATATTCTACGAAGATCTTTATCGGTCATACCGCATAACAGCATACGTTGTTCCCTTTGTCATTGGTATGTTACTTGCCCGAGATTCGATCGTCAGTATCATCATACCTAGTTCAATCTCGTTATCGACAAGTCTCTTTACTTGTTCTGTAATGCTTCATCCCGCAACTAACTCATTAGTCATATTGCTTGCAAGGCTTATAGTGATGAGCATTATCGAGAGGGCCCAGAGATACCTCTCTGAAACACGGAGTGACAAATCCTAATCTCGATCTATGCCACTAGTAGAAAAAGGGTCAAATATGAGAAACATTAATACTGGTTTGCATATGAGCCGGCACTAATGCGTCCATTAGTGTCGGTTCAAATGACTACACGGGAGGAGACCTTTAGTACCGGTTCAGTGTGAATCTGTAGTACCGGTTCGTGCCACGAACCGGTACTAAAGGTGCTGGCCGGGCACCAGCATCTTTAGTACCGGTTCGTGGCACGAACTGGTACTAAAGAGGTTGTGGCAGGGGCTATTTTTAGTCCTACCTCGCTCCCCTAGCAAAAATTTGACCACCTTAAATATGTTACTTCTCAAACTATCACAAGCATTTGGTCTTCATTGAACTCTATGTGTAGGATTTGTGGCTGCAATAGGAGTCTTCGCCGGTTCTTAAATCGGTGGTAGATTCCTATTGACAATTTAGATTCTATACAAAAAGATCATTGATGATCAATGTATTTTTATATGTACTTGCGCGTTTTGGCTGAAAGGCGGTACTGATCAATGTATTTTTTCTGCGTTTAGATGCACAATTTAAATATGTTATTTTTCAAACTATCACAAGCATTTGGTCTTCATTGAACTCTATGTGTATAATTTGTGGACTCAATATGAGTCTTCATCGGTTTCGGACGAGAACTCATCAGTTACACGGGCACTTCATTTTTTTAACTTATTTGAACTCCAGACTTTTTTTGAGCCGGCATTATGCAGCATTCGAAGCAACGTCATCAATTTCCAACACGTTCTGACATCATTTGCTGTTATATTCAGTCATCGATTTGTTTACATCAGAGCTAAATGACCGTGAAAATGAAAATCACTACAAAACAAACTCTGAAAATGTTGAAGATATCATCTTTCACCCGCATAGCATGTGCGAAAGAGTGGAGAGAGTCACGGCAAAAACTGGACGAACTTCATGTACAAACTGGACAATCTCTTTCAGAGTATCAGGGTTTCGGACGAGAACTCATCAGTTACACAGACACTTCTGTTTTTCAGTCATTTACCAATTTGTTCAGAGAGCTAAATGACCGTGAAACAGTAAATCACAGCAAGAACTCTAAAAAGAAACTATATAAAGCAATAAATAGCAGAAAATAAATAGTGCAAAAAAGAAAAAAACTATATAAAGCAAAAATATTCACAAAAATACTAAATACAGCAAAGAAAACTACTCAGAAATAAATAGAAGAAAAAAATAAAGCAGAAAAGAAAAAACTATATAAAAAATTATATAAAAAATTGTATAAAAAATTATATAAAAAATTAATAAAAAATATAAAACTACTCAGAAATAAATAGAAGAAAATAAATAATGCAGAAAAGAAAAAAATTATATAAAAAATTGTTGGGGCGCTCCCCGGTGGGCCTGCCAGACCTAGGGTGTGCAAATTCAGGCCCACAAGGGCCAGCAGGCTCACAGAGCAGCGCGCCCTAATTAGGCCCAGAAGCCTGCTATATAGAAGAGTTCTAAAGGGCAGCCGCGACTGGGTTTATAAACCAGTGCGGCTGCCCTTCGCTCGGCGAGCTGGGACTGAAAATAGTGCACTGCGGGTGGCAGCGCACGACCATTAGTACCGGTTCGTGGCTCCAACCGGTGCTAATGTGTTGCCCTTTAGTACCGGTTGGAGCCACTAACCGGTACTAAAGGCCCTAGTTTTCCGTCGCTTGGCCTGGCCAAAATTGACCTTTAGTACCGGTTGGTGGCTCCAACCGGTACTAAAGGCCCCTCCTATATATATGGCACTTACGAAAATTCAGCCATCGTCGACCAGTTCGTTCCACTTCTCTCTCGCGAGACATCGATCCCAGACGCTGCAGCGTCGCCGTGATGTCGCCCTCGCCGCCGCGTCGCCGTGACGTCGCCCTCGCCGCCCGTCGATCGCCGCCCCCGCCGCACGTCGTCGCCGTCCCCGCCGCCCGTCGTCGTCGTCGCCGCGCGCCCCCGCTGCCCGTACGTCGTCGCCGCCGCCCCCGCCGCCCGTCTCATCGCCGTCCCCGCCACCCCCACCGCCCCCGCCGCCCGTCGTCGCCGCCCCCGGCCGCCCACACGCCCGCACGCATACACACATACACACACACACACACACTATACGTACACACTTGTACGTACACATACACACACACACACATATTTTTTTACTTATTTTCTGTTTTCTATTGTTTAGATGAATTAATTAATATAACTAGTTTATTTTTAGAATGTTAGAAATGTTAATGAAATTATTTGAACTAGTTGAATTAAGAAAATTTATGTATATGAGATTATTTGAACTAGTTGAATTAATAGAGCTAGTTTATTTTTAGTAAGAAATTTTGGTATATGAGATTATTTGAACTAGTTGAATTAATATAACTAGTTTATTTTTAGAAATGCTTAGTTGAATTAGTTGAATCAATATAACTAGTTTATTTTTAGTAAATGCTTAGTTGAACTAGTTGAATTAATATAACTAGTTTATTGTTAGTAAATGCTTAGTTGAACTAGTTGAATTAATAGAACTAGTTTATTTTTAGTAAGAAATTTTGGTATATGCGATTATTTGAACTAGTTGAATTAATATAACTAGTTTATTTTTAGAAATGCTTAGTTGAACTAGTTTAATTAATATAACTAGTTTAATTTTAGTAAATGCTTAGTTGAACTAGTTGAATTAATAGAACTAGTTTATTTTTAGCAAGAAAATTTAGGTATATGAGATCATTTGAACTAATTAAAATTTAGGTATATGAGATTATTTGAATTAATATAACCAGTTTATTTTTAGTAAATGCTTAGTTGAATTAATAGAAGTAGTTGAATTAATTGAATTAGTAAGTGTTTAATGTTTCGCCTATATGAACATATAGGAAATGTTGTCTGACGACGGAAACTTTTTTATTATGTGCGAATATTGTGAAGACCAGCGCGGCCAGTGCGACAGAAATTTCCTTGTTGATAATAGGCGATTCAGCATCAAGCTGGATGAGACCTTCGAATTCGATACAGTAAGTCACAAGGACAAGTCTGTTTTCGTAATTAAGCATGACTTATATATGCTTCATTTGCCTGACTTATAATTTTTAATTTTCACTATTCTACTAGCGCATCCCCTCCCATGCAAGATTTTTTGTCTTAGATAAGATAAGTTTCAATGATATGGAAACTATGGAGGTAAAGAGAGTTTACCTGAAAACTGAGCATGGTTATACTTTCAACGTCAAAGTATACAATGCACACACGTACACCTATTTTGAATGCAAAACTTGCCAAGCACTATGCAAGGCTTATGCATTTGAGCCTGGTATGGTTATCACCTTTGATATTCGTCCGAAAGATGATATTGAAGGTAATAGAGACATATGGGTTGATGTGCAGACGCTTCCAGTTCTACCATTATGTGAGTTCTTCTCAACTATATTTTTGTCTTTGATATTGCTTATTGAAAAATAATTGACAACTAATTTCTATTGACAGCTTATTTCCATTCAAGCAAACATGTCCGGCGTTTGGTAGACAGGACCTACTACTGTCCCGGAGCTGAACTAAACTGCGAGGAGATAAGTCATTATGTTTCATGGCTTGAGGATCTTCATACTGTCAAGACAAATTTTCTTCTTGCACTTAGAAATGTTAGTACTCAAAACGTGCGACCAATAGTGATGGTATTGAACTACAGTCACATCTATTTAGGAATGATGGTAAGATTTTTACTATTTGTCCTCAGTGCATCTTTTGCATACATAATTTTTTTGCTAAACTTTCATTGCTAAGTATATTAATTAAGTACTATACGATGTTCTTCAACAGGGACTCCCGATGACAGTTGTGCCTCAGGGGATCGAGACTAAAGGTCGCATGTCAATTGTTAGCTTACGGCCAAGATATCCTGCATTGCACATGAATGCATTCAGGATTCTAGAAGCGGTGAATGCTTAATAGTGAAAGATTGGAGGAAAATTGTTAACGATCACAGAGAAGTACTAGGGGGCAGCAATGAGAAGCGCATCCCACGATTAGGAGACAGGTTCATCTGCATGCTCCAGTTTGATGAATCAGGAGAGCTATACATGTTCTATGCTATTTTACCAGAGAGAGAGAGTAGCAGGAGTATTTAGCTAGTTCATGCTGCTCTTAGTACTTGTACTTTCATGTCCGTGTTCTTCGTTCTGAACTTAGCTAGCTATAGATCCAAAATGCATCAAGAAACCACAGTTTAGTTTCAGCTGGATGGATCCTACCTAAGTGATCAAGTATATATATGCCATATCCATATATATTATACTTGATCACCTAATTAGGTGATCAAGTATAATATGGATATGGCATATACTTGATCACTTAGCTAGCTATAGATCCAAAATGCATCCAATCGAAAATAATCCGCGGTACTTTCACCTAATGATTTAATAACTTATTATAATGTAAAACAATCACTAAATTAAATTGAAAACACAAAACTAAAGGAAAAATTAAAAAAACATTTAGTATTGGTTGGTGTTACCAACCGGTACTAAAGCCCTACGCGCACCCGGGCCAGGCTCGTGCCACGTGTTTGCACTTTAGCGCTGGTTCATGACGAACTGGTACTAAAGGGGGGGGGCTTTAGTCCCCACTCTTTAGTGCCGGTTCGCGAACCGGCACTAAAGGCCGTCATGAACCGGCAATAAAGACTGGTTCTGCACTAGTGTGCCAACCCAACAAACACCTTCGAAGACACCTATAGAGCATCTTTATAATCACCCAATTACGTTGTGACGTTTGATAGCACACAAGGTGTTTCTCCGGTATTCAGGAGTTGCATAATCTCATAGTCTAAGGAACATGTATAAGTCATGAAGAAAGCAGTAGCAATAAAACTGTAACGATCATAATGCTAAGCTAACGGATGGGTCATGTCCATCACATCATTCTCCTAATGATGTGATCCCGTTCATCAAATGACAACACATGTCTATGGTTAGGAAATATAATCATCTTTGATTAACGAGCTAGTCAAGTAGAGGCATACTAGGGACATTATGTTTTGTCTATGTATTCACACATGTACTAAGTTTCCGGTTAATATAATTCTAGCATGAATAATAAATATTTATCATGAAATAAGGAAATAAATAATAACTTTATTATTGCCTCTAGGGCATATTTCCTTGAGTATCCAATGTTACTTATGCATAATGCATGTTCATGACCGTTTTTGCTCTCTAGCTGGCCGCTTCCCAACCTAATTGCTAGTCTTCGCCTGTACTAAGCGGGAATTTTGCTTGTGCATCAAAACCATGAAACCCAAGTTATTTCAGATGAGTCCACCATACCTACCTATATGATGTATTACCCTGTCGTCCTAAGTAAATTTGCATGTGCCACCTCTAAGAACTTTAAATAAATGTCCTTTTTGTGTGCCTGGATTGTTCATAGAGCGACAGGAGGTAGTCAGTATCTTCCATGCTAAGCGGGTTACTCTCATGATGAGTGTTTATTCACTCGTCCTTGCATGAGAGGGGCGGTGATAGGGATTCCCGGTCCCGAATTCAAATTGCAAATAATTAAATAAAACTCCCCCGAGACTGTTGTTGGTATGGACGGCACCCGTTATTTCGGACAAGCCGTGGAGTGTGATTGTTGGTGGAAGGGGAGTAAACCTTTACTTTTATCGCTCGGGAACCGCCACTAATGTGTTTAGCATGGAAGATATCGATAACTAATAGTCGCAAAGTGAACAAGAAGGGTGCATTTCTCAAAATTTTATTTACCTCTGTTTAAAAAACTTGAGCTCTGGCACCGGATGCCCTGCGGCATGAGCCACTCCGCCACCGCCCGGTTCTCAATCTCTGGGAAGTTGAGGTCCGTCTTCAGCCGTCCGGCACGCCACCCCGCCAGGCATGTGCGGCCTCGTGGGATACGTGTCGAGCCACCAACGGCACCCGGCGTCGGAGAACTTCACTGGGAAGTTCCCGGAGGGCTTCGCCCTCACGCCGAAGAAACCTGACTTGCCCTTCGGCGCCATCGGGTGGCGGCGGCTGCCGGAGCGAGTCAGGGCGGAGGTCAAGGCAGCGACCGAGCGGGGAGCGGGCGGCGGCATGCTGCGCGGGGCGGAGGTGGACGGAGTGGGGCGGCGACGTGCAGTGTGGGCGGAGGCCGCAGCGGAGGCAAACGTGCCGGGGCGGGGTGGAGGCGGACGGGGCTGGGGCAGCGCTGTGCCACGACGGCCCGATCCGCCCGTACGACGGCTGGCGGTGGCCCAGGCAGGATGGAATCGGCGGTGGGGGTTGGGACGGGGCTGGATCTGCGGCGGGGCGGCGTCAGGAGCTGCGGCGGGGCGGCGTCGGGGAGCTGCGGCGGGGCGGCGGCCGAGCGGGGAGCTGCGATGGGGCGGCGGCCGAGCGGGGAGCTGCGGCGGGGCGACGGCCGAGCGGGGAGCTTCGGCGGTACGGCGGCGAGCAGGAGGAAGAAGGGGGGAAATGAATTGAAGGGTGGTTGAGCAGTGGCGCGCGGCCGCGGTTTTTACATCTCCTGCCTCCAGAGATGTAAATTTGCACCGCGAGGTGTTGTATTTGAGATGTAAATTTATTTTTGCATGTGGACCATCTGTTGGAGAGCTGTTTTTTGCCTTAGAAGATCCAAAAGTTGGTTATTTTTAGCGTATGGACCGTCTATTGAAGATGTTGTAAGGTAATTGCTGTATTTATAAAGCGAACGAAAGCATGTTTTCGAGAGCTTTGCTCAAAGTGTACCACCACCAATTTAAGCAGTCGGCACCCACATGCATCCAAGTGACTAATATGTGCCTGCATTTATTCCAAGTTACTGCTACTTAATTTGTGGCAACATATGATGTCATGATCCATTCCGAGGCAGGGCTGTTTGTGTGATCTACGTACACTAGGTAGTAGTACCAGTATCTGGTCAGGATGTGACGTCCCGACGGCTCTGATCATATCTGACGGGGATGCATGCTAGCTACTCATTGCCTCGTTTGCCCTAGCATGCAGCCTAGCAAATAAGAGGTCCCGGAGTACGTACTACTGCAGAAGTCTATCAATATCTATGCATGCACGCCCCTGCAGCAAGCAAAGTGTAGCTGCAGCATCTCCATATTCATGTTTCTACAGAGGCCACGGAGTCGATCGTCAGAAGTCAAAGTCAAAGCCTTTCACCAGAATAACATATAGTGTATTTGAAATCCTAATGTAATTGCATGCAATTGGTCCAGGTAAAACCGTAAAAGTCCAGCGGCTGTTATCAGTTTCATATTTCATACCACTACGTTTGTAACATTTTGCATATCAAATGAACAAGAAAGCAGCAGCACTACTAGATCATCAAACCTCAAACCACACACACACTGGCTGCTGGGAATATATATATAGGGATACATATATGGTTCGAATTCTATAGAGGGAACAAAAGACATCAACAAATTAAACAAGCAGTGCTAATTGGTTCGATAACTCCTTTTTTCTGCACGTAAAATGGAGTAGACATAAACGATCTTCAGGACATTTCACAAGTCCAGTCTTCATCTTGGTGGATAAGTCTTCAGGTCATTTTATCTGCTCGGATGTTAACAAGCGCATTAGGGGGTGAAACAAAAGAGCTAACAAAAGAGCCAAGCTTAAACATAATGCATCGACCTCCTTAACTGCGCTACTCCAACCGTTCAGGTTTATAAGACCGGAAGTATTTTAAATAAACATCGACCCTTAATGTGATCACCAAAACATTGTTACACGTCACAAAAATATATCATTTGAAACTTCTTTTAAATGTGAATCCAATTATAAATTTCTTGTGGCATGTAAGATGTAAGTAACTAATATCCTGTTGATCAAATTAGTGGTCAATTTTTTTTCTAAAATACGTGTGGGCCTTATAAAAAAGTGAAATGATACTATTCACAAACTATAGCCGCCTTTAGCTAATATGGAAAATGCTGTTTTGTCTTCTTAATTAAAGTAAATTCAACTAGTTGGCAATGTATATGTTAAAATAACTGTCAGCTATTTTTAAAAGGAATGATCAAGAAGAGCCCAACTTTAAAATTAACAAAGTCATCAACCGACCAGAATTAAAGTGTCAGCTTTAAATCAGGACTAGAACTACAAACTCTATGTTTTCTAAATCTAAGCAGATACCCTGAGCGGTCCGATGTCTCCGCATTGGGACTCTTGCACAGATGGGGAGATCAAGGTTAAATGTTCCACCAACTTATAGACATCAGAAAATTCTGTCTACTCATATTGGCCATAGACAAAGTCCAATAATATTAGGTGCAATATATCGATTATTGTTACTAAAATATGGCTCAATGTACCATTTATAACAAATAAATGTTCCACCACAGAATTAGTGTACTCATTTTCTTGCAATAGGATATTATCACCAGTTAATTTATTTCTACTTTAGCACAAAATAAGTGTATGACAAATTAAATATGCCGGTCATGATCAGCTAGCTGTAGGTTGGCACATATAGAGTATAGAGAGTGCAGAGACAAAGATACGAGAGCCTTTTAGTACTTATGTTTTAGATCTTTCAACATTTTCCTTTTTCTAATCTTCAAGGGAACACTTGTGCATGCACGACATGAAATATCAACTATTGCACGTACGCATCCAGATCGACTCCAAAGTCATCTAGTACGGGAACACACTCTTTTTGCATCCAAGGTTATAGAGCAGTACATAAATTAAGATATAGAGTATGTTTTATTACCATGATCATGAGAGACGATATGCTGTTTCTTCGGTACTTATAAGAAAATAAAGCACCTAATTAAAGATGGAACGATCGATAAACTGAGTTACAAAATTGTTTCCTACATGTGCTACACGTACAGTTGCCTAAGAAATTGTTCATTGTATTTCTTTTCGGTCAGATAAATTGTTCATTGGAATGTGTGGGCAAAGCATGCACATACATGTACTAGCTAGTAATTTCACAGTGGTGTTCAACATGAAGCAATCAGAAACCGATGCAGTTCAAGCTAGCTGGGTTGAAAGTACACTCCTGATTAAGCTAGTATGTACACAGTGAATGAGCAAACCAACAGGAGCAGAGTGCAAACATAATTGTCCATCTCAAATAGTATTATATATATATTGCCTCTCTATGAAACCCCAAATTGGGCAAAAATAAACCAAGTTGGATTTGCATGCATGCATCGATCTCAGCGTATAATATACAGTAGCTTCCTGGTGTGAAAAAAGAGTACTAGTGTGTTTCCTATACCATATGAAATGAATGATCCAAGAAAATATATATAAATATGTGAGCGCAATAGAATACTGCATGAGCACAATGAAAAGTAATTAAACGGAAACCTAACAATTGAGCATGTGTGGCGAGGAAAGCCGAACCTGCCAAAGATCGATCGATGGATGTCGGATCGAACACCGGGCGCTACTGCGCGGCGGTGTGCCTCTCGTCCCCACCGGCCGTGCCAGGTTTCAAGAACTGTCCGCCGCTCAGCGGGCCGAGGCCGGACACCGGCCCGACGCCCATGGCTGATGTGTACCCGAAGTCGTAGCCGCCGCCGCTGCCGCCGTTCACGCCGAGTCTCGCGACAGCGCCCTCCCCCTCGTAGCTCCTGGCCAGCATCTGAACGGCCGCGAACTGGTCGTGCCCGAACCCAAGACCCGCGCCGATCGCCGTGGAGTGGCTGATGTTGATGAAGTTCTGCGTGCAGTTGGGCACCGTGTTGCCGATGAAATCCGCCATTGCCGGCGTCCCGTTGCAACCCACAGACGCCGAGACCGCCACCGCAGCAGCCGCCTAGATGCAAAACTGGAGAAGTTAAGACGAGCAAATTCGCGACATGTATAATAAGTTAATAACTACTACTAGAGAAATACACTTGATGCATTCTATCATGCATACATAATTACTACCTGGTACTTTGAGAGTTCGTATCTGGCGCGGGTGAGGTCCTGCTGGAGCTGGCGGAGCTGGTGCTGGAGGACGGAGATGACGCCGACGCAGCCGTAGACGGGGTCGCGGAGGCGCATGTCGGCCTCGTAGGCGAGCGAGTTCACCGCGTCCTCCCGCTGGTACGGGTTCAGCTCGTTGAGCAGCTTGGTGACGTTGCTGGCGCCGAAGACGCGGTGCACGTGAACGAACTTCTGCGGGTTGTCCGGCGGGAAGTAGGGCGCGAACACGCAGTCGGGCTGGCACTTGCGCCGGAGGAACTTGCAGGCCGCGCACGGCGAGCCCGTGCCGGCCGCCCCGGAGCTCGCGGCGCCGACCGCCGCCGCCGAGGATGCCATGGTGATCACGGAGCCTGGAAACGACGACGCCGATGAGGAGGCCATCGATCGATGGATGGGCCGGTCTAGCTTCCTGGCGAAGGAGATCCAAATCCCAAGCAAGAAAGAGAAGACAGACGGTCAGGGTGACGGTTTCCCTTCTGGAAAGTTTGGTATGGGAAATTGGAGCAGCAAAAGGAAATGGGGAAGGGGAATGGATCATAAATTTTATTCTTGCCATATCTGCACACACGCTGCCCAGATGGCATGAAGCTATTCTAAGAATGTGCAGATTATTCTTCGATACCTCTACAAAATTAGAAAAGCTTAACGTAACTGTACATATCTTGACAAAAATGGTCGAGACAAATCAGTAGAATTTATTTTGTTCACCGATTTATTCCAACCGTCCATGATCCTGATTTTAGTTTCCTTCTCGTCATGCTCTCGCCACGCCAAAGTGAGAGCATGCGCTTTGGCAAGGCTGTTGCGCACATGGGCTACTACTATCCCATCCAACAACGCAAGATCAATATAGAACAATAAGAGGCAGTGAGGCTGTGGGCATTTGCCCTTGATGGGATCAAAACACCATAAAAGACGTAGGATTAGTTAATAACCAGGCACCAAGAAAGAAGCACGAGGAAATCAAAGAATCAAAGAACTAAGAAAGAAAGAAGTCGGCGAGAAAGAAGAAGAACGTAGCAAAAGGGAGAGAAACTTAGGAACAAATTAAAGAAGGAAGCAAATGGATCCAAAGCCGGCGTACGGTGAGCGCCAGAGTAGAGTACGCACCCTTTCCGTGGGACGAAGTTTTCTGCTCACTTCGTGCAGCTGCCGCGCGCTGACCTGAATCACCTCTCTGCAACTTTTCCTCCTTCTCTCCTCGAGTCCAGCAAGCGGCTTCCTCCTCGTATTTGGCTAGCTGTTGCGTCCGAACTGGCCCTTTTATCTCTCTCTCTCTCTGATGTTCTCTAGCTAGCTAGTAGTTACTCCACTTGGCTGTTTGTTGTAGAGAAAGAATGGAGTATGAAAGTGACGACCAAAAGATGGTGCAAGCTGCGTGGTGTATGCGAGGGGGGGGGGGGGGGGGGGGGGGGGGGGGGGGTGGGGGGGTGGTACGTACGGGGGTTAGAAGGTTCAAAAGAAATGGTCTCTTTCTTCAGTATTGGAGGTTCAAAGGGAATGGTGAATTTCTGATTTTGGGTGATCATTCTGATGGATGATATATGCACACCTTATGTGGTAAGATTTCTTTTATTGTGAAACATATTACGTATATTTATATGTTTTTAGTATTGTATATTTATATGTTAATTATCTCCTTTTGTAGAGAAATATTCACCTTGAATCCCTGATCTTAGTTTTTGGCCTTTATTCAATATAGATCCAACAGGCACCCGCCGCAATTGGAGATATAATACTCCTCTAAAGAATGTTGGAGTACCCACCTCCCGGTGGCTCGCCGTGCGAGAGTGCCCTCTGCGCCATTTGTTCTGTGCCGACTCCCCGCACCCAGTCGTCTTTCCTTGGGGTGGAGGATGGGGGGGGGGGGGGGGGGGGTCCATGACGCTTTGGGCCACGGGCGCAGCGGAGGGCACCTCTCTGTGGTGTTTATCTTCGCGCGATGGGCAAGCTGGGTTGGCCTGTTAGTGTATTCGTCCCCTGCGGGGCTGCATTGCTCGCGCGAGCCGGGCACACGTACTAGTGCGCCTGGCTCAGCGTGTGATTGTCCACCTAGCCGGCCCTGGCGGCCATCCGGTCAGGGGTCGTGACGGCAAGAAGCCTCCACAGTAGGACGCGTGCCGAATGGCCCGGGGCATTGGCCTTGAACCGCGCCTGCTGCCCCACGCATTCGAGAGGCGGCTATCCCGGCTCTCTGCCCACTCCGCCGGTGGTGGGGTCCGATGGGGCGCTGTAAGGCGCTTTCATCGTCTGGCCTAGTTCGGATCCGGAAGTGCTTTGCGAACCCGGGCTCTTTCTGTCGCTCGCCTCGGATGGCGAGTGTGTTTTGGGATGTCTACTTGGCTTGGACGTCACCGGGTCTAGTCGGTTTTGGTTGTGACGATGTGTTATAATAAGTCTACGAGGGAAAGTCTGGGCGATAGATTATTGTCCTAAGTTATGAGTTATAGCATGAGGGTTGAATAGGAACCCAAGATCACAACACTATGTTTATTTGTCTTAGTTACTCTTAGTGTTTTTGTATGCTTGCTAACAGTATAATCATAAGTATACATGAGTCAGGGGTTTTGCAGTATATAAGTTTATGCTTTATCCACATGGGAAAAAAAATTAAGTATCTTAGGATCAACGCAAATAATTCTGAATTTAATAACTGGGTGATATAGTCATGTCGTCCTCAAGGAACGGTTTAGTTGATACAAGAACACAACCGGCTTGTCCTCAACACAATTAAGGATTGAGCAACTTGTTTCACACTTTTGTTTTCATTGTTCTTTTAGTACTCGCAATAATCCTATCAATCTAAACACACAAACGCCACTCTTTCCAGTTTGAACAGTAATTCCTAACAAATGTCGATAGAACAATTTCTTCTGGTCCTTGTTGGGTTCGATTGTCTTCTTATCAAAAAGATCTAAAATCGATACCCAATACTTATGGGTATGAATCTCAAGAGAGCTCGTCATTTCTATAGAGGCCCTGAGCCGGCAGCATAGAGCAGTACTAGTGGCAAACATTTATAACTGCTTAGTGTGGTCGGATTGTCAAGATCGATTTCTGCCCAAATCAAAGGAGTGACTCTCATCGAAAGATTAACCCCCTAGCGAGGCACATCAATACCTTCTATCTTGATGTTCGTTGATGAATGTGTATGCAACCATGTGTAATGTTTGCTATGTGAGAATGTTTATATGCATGAATGTGATGTGAGATATGTGATATATATTCAGAATATGTGATATGTGTACTCGTAAGAAATAAAACAGTGAGTCAAAACCCTATATAGAGACACAAATGTTGCATTAGTTTTTGCTTCAACAAATACAAAATCAATATATTAGTCAGTGACCCACGAATGTGTATTATGCATATTTAATCATAGGAGTATGAATAGAAGATGCTCTCAGAGGGTGCTCCACTAGTAGAAAAAGGGTTAAATGTGAAGCACATTAGTGCCGGTTTGTAAAAAAACCGGCACTAATGTGATCAATAGTGCCGGTTCGTGGCTGCGATCAATAGTAACGGTTCGTGTTGAGCCTTTAGTACCGGTTCGTGCCACGAACCGGTACTAAAGGGGTAGTGGCAGGCTGGTGTCAGGCCGGGTCCCCACGAGCCCCTTTAGTACCGGTTTGTGTTACCAACCGGTACTAAAGGTCTAACCTATAGTACCGGTTTGTGCCACGAACCGGTAATAAAGGGGACAAGCCTTTAGTACCGGTTCGTGCCACGAACCGGTACTAAAGGGGCCAATTTTCAAACTCTACCCCCCCCCCCCCCGTGTATCGCCATTTCAGTTTTGAAAAAATCAAAAGAAAATGATAAAAACTTCAAAAAATAAAATCCTTCGAGAGGTAGTTATATTACTATATCTACTAGTTAGGAAAATTTGAAAACTTAAATTTGGACATGTTTTGCAAAAAGTGTAGGAAAATGTAAAACAGCTATAACTTTTGCATACGATGTCGGAAAAAAAACGTATAATATATCAAAAAATTCAGCACGAAAATCCGCATCCGATGGAGACAGCCCATGGCCTGTTTGGAATTTTTTAGAATCTTCAAATTCGAAAAGGAAAAAAAAGATATGGTCAAATTTCAGTTTTTTTAAAAAAATTTGGTTAAATTTGGTCAAACTACTTATTCAAGAAGTATTAATGTTACTACATAATTATTCAAGAATATTAGTGTTACTAAATAATTATTTCAATTTTTTGAATTTTGGTCAAACTATGGTCAAACTATGGTCAAACTTATTCAAGAAATATTAGCGTTACTAAATAATTACTGTTTTTTAGAATAATAGTTTCAAACTCAAACGGTGAAATGTGTGACTTCATGCTCAAGCTAAACTCTTGAGGGTTAATAGGATTGACATCTTACTATTGTCAGGAAAACAACAAGTGCAGACTCGGAAACGAAGGAGAATAGAACTCGAAAATTAAGCGTGATCCACACTTGAGCAGTTAAGAGAGGTGATTAGAGACTAAATCATCAAATAATTCAAAAAAATTAAAAATAGAAAAAAAAATCAAACTTTTTTTCAAAATTTTCAAAAAAAAATCAAAAAAAACGGTACTAAGGGGGGGGGGGCTTTAGTGCCCACACTAAAGGTCCCCCATACTAGGGCGCGAGCTCACGCCACGTGGTGGCACTTTAGCGCCGGTTCGTGCCGAACCGGTACTAAAGGGGGGGGGCCTTTAGTGCCCACACTTTAGTGCCGGTTCCATAACCGGCACTAAAGGCCCTTACAAATCGGTTTTAAAGCTCCGTTTTCTACTAGTGCTCGGATCCAAGGGACTTATTTTAGTATGACTAAAAATAGTCTCTTTAAAAGGCTAAAGTTTCAAGCACCCCTGACTAAAGAGGGGCTAAAACTAGTGTTCAAACTAAAAAAATTAGTCAGGGGTTCCCCTACTAAAATATGGATTAGTCCTCTCTCTCCTTATTTAACTCCTCTCCTTTAACACAGGCGAGTTCTGGATTGGAGGGTTTGGAGGATAATAAATGCTCATTAACTTGATTTTAATCTCCTTAGTATTTGGATCCAAGCATGGGTGAGGCTAGGAAGTTTTAGTCCCCACTACTTTTAGTCATGGGACTAAAACGTATCCAAGCACCCTCTGAAAATCATAAGCCAAATCATTCAACGGAACAATGTCCCAAGCGTACCAAACCATGTATAATCTCTGCAGTCTCAACAGCTTTTTCTCCATCACCATGCTAATGCATCCCAAATCCTAGCTAGTAGCCTTCACTAGTTCCTATCTTCTAATGCCATCACCCTATAATATATCATCCCATTTAATGCATGTAGTTAGAATATAAACATGATTGCGGGGCCTTTGCTCACCCACCGTGCAGCCCTCTCACATTCAATATCATGATGCTCACAACTCATGTTACAAGGGTGGTCTCATTATGATCCACAAGGCTAAGGACATTGGTGAGTTTTACACAACCATGACTGACTATGTCACAAACGATATAAAGATATGCTATAATTCTATAGTCATGATCAGTAGCAAGTCCAAAATCTAGAGCATACAAAGATTTGCGTCATCCTAAATGAAGTAAAGAAAACTTAATTGTTTTTCACTAAATGTGAGTCATGTGGGAATACACTCAAATTTCTATGCACGAGTGAAACTGTATATGTAACCACATGAATTATTGTTAGATTTGTCTTAAAAGAATGTAGTGCCTAATTAAAAAAAATGTAAGGGCATCTCCAATGCTGACCCCTAAATTGTACACCGTATTCATCCGCAGACTTGTGGGGATCAGTCCGCGAACAGTGATGCGGTAGGCGACCATCAAACGTTGTACCTCAAATTTCTGTTTTCATTCACTTAAAAAACATAGCCGTAAACAAGTGATTAGGAGCTTCCACCATCCAACTACAGAAAATTGTGGAAGCTAAAAATTCCTTTAAGAGTGAAGATTTTCCTCTGGTTTCTAAACAAAGGAGTCATCCTAACTAGAGATAATCTGGCACGACGGAACTGGCATGGGTCCAAGACATGTGTCTTTTGCCAAAATGACGAGTCTATCAAACACTTATTTTTTGAGTGCAAGTTCGCTCGGGTAGTTTGGGCCATGGTCCAAGTAGCTTCGAATTTATACCCACCACATAGTGTATGAAATATGTTTGGCAACTGGTTGCGGGGTATTGATAAACAATTTTCGGCAAATATTCTTGTGGGAGCGGCGGCCTTATGCTGGGCAATGTGGCTTACTAGGAATGATGTGGTTTTTAACAATAAATGTGTCTCATCTTCTATGCAGGTTATCCATGCTTGTACATGATGGCTCCGTACGTGGTCTATCCTGCAGAAGTCGGAGGACAGGACCTTTTTATGATGGCGTCTACACGGCTGGAGTGTACGGTCAGGGAGGTTTTCTACCCCCATGGATGGCGGTGTGATTTACGGATAGGATCTACCGCTCCTTAGGCTAGACATTATTTATTGCTTGGCTTTGTATTGAATTATTTTATTTTTAGGGTGCTTTGGACATTTTGGCTGTATGCATCTAGCTATGCAGACGCCAGACTTTCTTTCAATACGATTGTATCATCTCGATATATCTATTCAATGAAAAGTCCTTTATGAAAAAAAAAACTATGTGATTAGGAGCTTCCGCCATCAAACGAAGCAAAGCAAGGAACTTCCGCCATTCATTACTATGAGATTAGTAGTGCTACGATATGCGCTATGTGATCAGGATCTTCCGCGATCATGTCATGCTAGTTTCCACCAAATCCTAAAGTACCACTATTCCCTCAAATGCTACCTTAAGGCTAGTCATGGTGGGAAGTATCATATATTAGTATCATGCATATGATACTAGTGTATGATACCATCTTCATAATGCATAGTATCAGAAAATAGTACTCCCTCCTTTCCGGTTTATAAAGCTTATCTCAACTTTTTTGTTTTTCCAATTTAGAGGGCTCATCTCCATCTCATTTTTAGTTTCCAATGCGCATTAAATCTTTGCATGCAAGAATTAAAAAGGAACACACCAATGCATGTAATGTTCCTACTCATCTAGTGGCCAAGCATGCATGCACTGTAATTAATCCATATTAATGCATGAGTTTAATTGGGTAGTTTTGTAATGTACGAGATACATTCCTCCACTCACAAAATGCCTTGGTTGGTGAGATTTGAGATTTGAGCCCTATAAACCGGAAGGGCGGGAGTATCATAGTTGATCATATTTATTGTCATGCACGACACAAAGTAGCATAGCATTTAACATGATACGGTATCTATCTATATTACTCAAACCCTCTCTTCTTTAATTATGTGCCACATAAGCATGTTTGCTAGTCCCAAGTACATGTTACCGGTTATGTTACCCCCACTATGACCAGCCTTAGCAGCCTTCCGTCATCATGTGTTAGTGGCTTCCGCCAAATAGCAAATAATTAGTAGAGAGAATACGTGATGTCCAGACTCCCGCAAAGTCTCTTAATTATTTGGTTTCAGTTTGCGGAAAAACAGATTTTCGGACCACTCCACGGACCAATGAAGTACCGCATTGGATAGCGGTCTATACGTATATATGCGGACGGTTTGAGGGTCTGCGTTAAAGATGTCCCAATGCTTAAAAATTACTACTAATATAGTTAGCAAGTAGACATGTCCGAAACACCATATATTTTACCGATGGAGGGAGTAATTTATTTTATGAAATTGTGATGCAACCTCACTCGCATTTTTTTTGTGACGCAAGTATATGGGCTAGCACAAGGAAAGTAACCTTCTCAGTCCGAGTTCAAATGAGCTCGGGTGAACAGTAAAACTAGAAAAAAATAAAAAAAATTGACAAACATTGACAAAAGTTCTAAGAGCTTGCAGAATTCATCACGAAATCACATTTGTGGAAATCGTGGCAAAAAAACAAAATCACTGCTCAATACTTTCGAAAGTAGCATTTTCAAAGTATCGATTTTCTTTTTGCCATGGCTTCCACAAATATGATTTCATGACGAATCTTTACTGGCTCTTAGAACTTTTGTAATGTTTGTAAAATAAGTCAGTTTTTTTATTTTATTTTACTGTTCGTCCGAGCTCAATTGAACCCGAGCCGAGGAACTCCACGTCCAGCCCTTTTTATCACTTGCACCTGCAAGGAACACTAAACCCCAATCATTGGACCCTTAATAAATGGGCAAAATCCAGCCCCGAGCGAACCTGCTCGTCGTTGATCTAGTGGTGTGATGGATGAATTGATGGTGGGTAGACTGCACTACACACCCTGGCTAATTCCAAGTGGCCCACGGGCCTGGGTGTCTGACGCGCTCGCCAGAGGAGCTAACATCCGGCCGGCGTGCAGGCAGCGCTGCCAAACCCCTTACCTCGGCAATAAATCCCCTCGAATTTCCACATGACGGGAGCCTCAGTGTCTCAGAATTAATTCAGGCTGGCAGGCAGGGACAGGGGGTGGGGGTCCGGTACTCCGGCGTGGTACCGGACGATGTACGTGCGAACTCTGGCCTCTGGCGCTCGTCTCTTGCAATTTACTTGGCCGATGCGCGGCTATCTGGTTTTAATCTCTCGATCGGTCCATCTCTAGCTTTGCGCAGCATGCATGTTAATTCCCCAGACATGTTGTGGTACGCCGGTGTAACATTTATTTTGTCGGTCAGGCCGGCCGATCGAGCGCGCGCGCGTACGTACCACGTACGTCCTTCTGGTTCGTGCATGCACGCATGATTGTTCGTCAAGTGCCCATGCGGCCCACGCGCCCGCCCATGGCCCGGCCAGTTTGGTGCTGCCTTTCATTTTCGGTTCGGTTACTGTGGTCCAAGCAGTACGTGGCCATATATCCATGTCATGACCGTTTTTTGCTTTGTCTCAAAAAAAAAAGACCGTTTTTTGCTGTAGCCGGTTGCTCGACAATACCGGCGGCAGTATGGAGAGGTACGTACGATTTTACACACATACTCCCTCCGTCCAGAAATACTTGTCATCAAAATGGATAAAAGTGGATGTATCTAGATGTATTTTAGTTCTAGATACATCTCTTTTTATCCATTTTGATGACGAGTATTTCCGGACGGAGGGAGTACGTATGGAGTATATCGGAGTGTCGGCGCGGTGTGTTTCACTCGCGAGATTTTCCTTTTCTTTCGAAAATGAGGATAACACCGGGCCTCTGCATGGAACTTGTTTCACTCTTTCAGCAATTTGTGTGGTTCATTGGATGTACATGTTTTGTTTTACCGGACGAGCGAGCTACCGGGGGGCACTCCGAAGGCGAAGCTTCAAGAGCGTAACGTGGTGGCACTAGTGGATCGCTAGTCCACTGAGTATGCAGGGCGGGGCAACCGGCAGGGGCATGCATGCTGTGGGCAGCCAGCCGGAGGTGGGTACGGCCGGCCGGTGGGGTGTTGCGCGCGGTCCTCACGGCCGGCCGTCCGCGGCGGTCGGTCGAGATCTGCGAGAGATATGTGCAGCAGCGCTAGCAGTTGGGCGGTTGGTCGATGGATCGGCACGCCCCGGCGTACCAGAACTGCGCGCCCCAGCAATAAATAGCCGCTCGCGCGCTAATTACCCGAAATACGCCCGGGGCAGGTCCTCCTCTCCCGCTGTTAATCAGGTCCGCCCGGCCGGTGGGGCGGCAGGCTCCGGCGACACCGGCGGCATGGCTCTCGCGCGGGCTGGCACATCATTCTTCCTGGTACTCCTCGTCCTCCATCAGCCCATGCGCACGTCACGCGTGGAGATGGAGCCAAGGATCACTCAGTACGTGTAGCTATCTAGACTAGACTAGGCGCGGCCATGACCATGCAATGGCCAGCCGAACGATCGGTCCAGCAGCCAGCAGGAAGCCTGGTTCCCGTGCACACAGCTAACCTGGATGTAAAAGGTGCCGTGATTTGATCTCATTTCCCGCCCTGCACGCGATGAAGATGGCACCGACGACGTACGTACTCAGGTAACATCTGGCCTTTCAAGGATGTCAGATCAAAGGTGGTGACTCGCTTTGGGCGGTAGCGACGAAGTCACACGGTTGCTAGAGAAGCTAGCGGAGACGATTGGAACATGGAAGAAAGGACCTCACGAAAATCTCGCGACCGACGGCGTGGAGGTAGCCCAGCCCAGCGGCTCATGCTCTGATACGAACCCGAATTCAGCGCCCGTCACGTCTGCCCTGTTCATGGGGCACATGATGCACATGATCAAAGATGGACAGGGCTCTTGATCAGAAGGCGCAGTTCGGAAAACAGCCCAGTCCGTGCCCTGTACACCTGATGAGGCAAATTAGGAAACAGAAGTATGTACATACTCGTGTATCGCAACAGTAGCACGCCACGATTGACAGTGCTAGGCTAGCATGCATGCATGTATGTACGTACGTTTGGTACATTGCATAGCATACGTACAGGTACAGCTTCGGAGGGTGCATGTGCATGCACGTCGCCGGTTAATTCCGGGGCGAAGCTTGCACCGCTTTCCCGCGGCTCGGCCGTGTCTCGCTCGATATCATTTCTAGTCACTTCAAGGGTTCAACTACTGTAATGATGATAAGGAATTGGCGATGCATGGGCCTCATCGCGCGCGTACGTACGACAAGGAATTCGATCGATCGTTGTCGACCGCATTACTGAACACGAATGAACACGCGAGGGATTTTGGAAGCATAGGTTAAGTGGCTACAGCGAAGGGGCGGAAGGCGATCGTTGCCTCTCCGCAGACGCGATCAATCGACGCCCTGAGACTGCTGAGAAGTTACGGTCGGCAAGGAACGGCATGCACGCACGCACGCAGGCACGTCTGCTCGTACTCCCGGCCGGGTTCGGGAACGACGTACCGGTGGAACCAAGTAGGCAAGCAGCAAGCGCGTGCATGGGATGGAATAGCTGTGTGGGAGGTAACGTACGGTGCGTAGGGGCGGCGAGTGGCCGGACAGGGGAGAGAGCACGGAGGAAAGAACGTGAGCAAGAGGCCGGAAACCGGAGCGAGGCCACGAGGAGAGTGCTTCGCCTGCGCGCGTCCCCCTGTCGGGGAGAGGTGAATCTGCTCTGCAGTTCAGCACATGCAATGCATACGAGACTTGGGCGTATGGGAAAAGGGAAGCTATGCACCTAAGACAGTGGCGTATTGTTCCAGGGAGTATTAGAGCATCTCTATCGGATCCTGCAAACGGCGGTGTCGAAAATTTCGTTTACGTAAACCGAATTTGCGGTACCGTGGACAGCACAAAAGATCAGATCTGGTAACACATATCGCATAATTTAAACTACTATAGTTCGGGTCACATACTGACATACATCACCTAAATTCAACATAATTCATACCACAGACTTAAAACCCAAATCCACTTATCATCGTCACCGTCCTTCTTGACATGGAGATGGTACTCCATCAAGGAGTTGGAGAGGATGAAGGCGAGGTCGTACTCCTCCCTTGCCGCCTCCAGTTGCACCACGACACTTTCTTCTCTGGCGGCTGCTGTCTCCCTCGCCTCGAAGAACGCGCGCTCCTTCGCCCAGAGACACTTGGTCGTCGGCCAAAAAATCTCATGAAGGTGGTCGAAGTTGCGCCACGCCTGTCGGCCACTGATGCGGGAGAGAGTGTCGTGCTCCCGCGCCTGCACTTTGTGCCACTCCTCCACTAGCGGGGGAGGGAGGAGCTCCCCACCTTGTCGTCATGGCGGCGCTTGCGCTGTGGCGAGCCGCCGCGGCCTCCTCGGCCACCCCTCCCGCAACCAGCGCTTGACATCGGGGCGAGCTCTGGGCACCTGTGCGCGTGACAGACTGCGGCCGGAGGAAGGAGGATTTCTTGCCGGAGCTAACGATTTGTGGTGGAGGGGAAGGGGGAAATACCGGATGCGAATCCTAAATCGCGGATGCTATGGTATATATAGCGAAAACGTGGGCGGTTTATTGGGCCGCCCGTAAAAAAAATACGAACCGGGCCATTTTTCATTATCTGAAAAGGGCTGGATTTTTCACGCGTCCTGTATATCCGCCGGAATTTAACGGGGCGAAAGCTTTTGAGGGATTTGCTAGAGACACCTCTTACCATGTACGGGCAGTGTGTCCGTACGTTTTAGGTTATTACTAGCGTGTTCATATCCATACTACTGTAAAGCTAAGAGCATCTACAGCCGCAGGTAGGGATGGAAAGTGGTAGAAGATAAACCAAAATATCCGATATTCGTATCCGAGGAAATGCCTATTCATATCCGAAACATCCGCATCCGGACTAATATGGAAATGAAAACTATCCGTATCCGAATTTATTAATCAGATAAAAAAATAAAATATGGTAGGACATTTTGACACAAAGATGGATATGGAAGTGGATACATCCGTATCCGGATAAGATTATGGGAGGTAATTTCCAAAATTCTAGCCCCAATATTCCAATTATCCAACATAAAAGCCAAATAAGTGGACAAATTCTACTCTTTGTATGATTAAACTTAGAAATTATTATGCATTACAATAGTATTTATTCATAAACCTAATTATCATTGACTTCTTGTATGTCACAAGTTGATTATTTCATGTCACATAGCTATTGACTAAGTTACTGTAGCAATATGTCGATATTATTCGTATCCGTTTCGAATCAAGAAAACATTCGATATGTATCCGTATTCAAATAACATCCAAGCCGCATCCGTATCCGATAACATCCGTATTCGGATTCGTATTTGTTTCAAAAATATGAAAATGGAAGTGGTAAGAGCACTATCCGATCCGCATCCGATCCGTTTCCACCCTAGCCGCAGGTTACAAATCTGGCCCCTCAAACGTCCGTGAACGCATCCGGATGCGCCCGCAGACAGTGACCGGCCTAGCCTCGAAATTGACCATTTGTAACCACATACCCTATTTCCGAAACCTATTACATGCAGCGCCATGCACAACCATCATCCCATCCGTCTTGTGCCGGTTGGGCTGTCAAAACACACCGAAAATTGCTCAAAGTTAAGATTTTCGCACACATGTTAGTCCCACCTCATCGCGTGACGAGCTAGTCGACCGGCTTAAATAGCTGGGTCGTGCAGAAGCAATAAGCTTTTGACATTATTGTATCCTTTTCAAAGAAGATAGACTATTACTATGAATCTTCTATATTTATCACATAGAAGAGAAGATTTATAGTTAGGTTCTATCTCCTTTATTAGGAAAACAATCATGTCCGTACTGCATTTATGAATCACAATTTGTCAACAAAAAATGGATGAACAAAATAAAAAAGCTAATGTCATCGTAGTAGGGGTACCAATGTACATGGACGAGACGAACTTGACACTCAATGAACAATCATCAACTAATCAAAAACGTTTTAGTGTCATGTTATCTCGCTCACGCAACGATAATTGATAGACCTACACAACAATAGAGAAGCTTGCCGCCATGCGCCGGCGCGGCTATTTAAGCCGGACGGCGTCCGCCTCGCCCAGCGATATGGGACTAAAATTTCAATGCCCGATGAGATAGGACGGAGGTTCAATCGCTGCATGTGGGACCGCTACGACCTGCATCGGGGGTTGGTGGCGTCCGGAAAACCCCATATTCTTTCCATATTTGGGCTGGATATGAGGGGTGCCGGTCAGCCTGGACGTTTGAGGCCCCTTTGAGATGTCCGTCTGGGTCAGATTTTCATGACCGGTCAGTGAACGTGCTGGCCGCCCGGGCTGTTAGAAGGGAGAGAGAGATTTGTTGGAATAGTTGTTTGTTGTATTGCTTGAGCCTCGTGGGCATATATATATGAGTACATGATCATCTTGGAGTACAAGGCAAGGTAGAATAATATCGTACGCTATCCTAACTTTCCTATACAATCACGTTACTCAACATCCCCCCGCAGTCACAACGGTAGCGACGCAGACGGTGAGACAGGAGAAGAATCCGAAGGCAAGCTAACGGACACCCCCCACAGTCGTAATGGTCGATGCATCGCGGAGTCGTGGCTGGAGTGAAAACCGACGAGGTTGCTCAAGCAGGCGGTAGCCCTTTGTGCCGTTTGTCGATGTAGCCGAGAGCGTGGGTGGTGGAGCCATGGTCGTGGTAGCCGTGCGAAGAATGCCATGGTCGATGTCGAGTCGGGGTAGCCGGTGTCGAGGAAGTCGCCGTGGAGCCGCGGGCGCAAGGAGGCGCCGAGTTAGTCGTGGGCGCAGTGGTGTCGAAGTAGTGATGCGCCAGGACGTAGATGATGTTGACGACGCGTCGCGCCAGGGTTGCCAACCCTGGGGACACATCATAGACGAAGGCACGCGTTGGTGTTGCCAGCACCGGGCATGCGTAGACAGATGAAGACGGAGTTGACGAAGCGTCGCGCCGGGCTTGCCAGGCCCGGGGACACGTCGTGGACGAAGGCACACGGCGGTGTTGCTAGCACCGGGCATGCATAGACTGGGACGTGCACAAGTTGTACGCCATGTCGAAGAAGTCGGGGAGGCCAGCAGAGAAGGACTCGATGATGGTTGCGGCGCCAATCGGCACGGGGCCAATGTCGTCCGCGGTTGTCGGAGTATATGAAGAGGTCGGGGTAGATGACGGCGACGCTGGCGACGGGCTGGTGCTGGATGAAGACGAACGGGGTGGACGGGCGGCGGCGGCTACGGGGGTAGCAGCGGCGGTTAGGTTAGGTTATGAGCGCGGTGGCGATGCTCGAAGTAGGCGAAGAACCCTGACAGCATGACGAAGACCGGCGCGGACGGTGGCGTTCCCGCGCCAAAGGAGGTGGTGCGGCGCATGCCAAGGGAAGTCGACGCGCGGGGACGACGGTGGACCGCGGGCCGCGGCGCTACGGCCCAAAGGGGCGACGCAGCGGCGGCGGGCAGGTCGGGGCGACGACGGAAGACCTTGGGACGGTCGCAGGGACCGCGGGCCGCGGTGCTACAACCCGAAGGGGCGGCGCAGCGGCGGAGCGCGGGGTGGTGCAACCGCGTGGACGGCCTCGAGACGGCGGCGTGGACCGCATGGCACGCTCGCTATGGCCCGACGGGGCAACGCAGCGGCGGCGTGAGGGTCGGTGCAGCCACGGCGACGGCCTGGAGCGGACGGCCTCGGGGCGGCGGTAGACCGCGGGCCGCGGCACTACGACCCGAAGGGGCGACGCAGCGGTGATGCGGGTCGGTGCAGCTGGGAGAAGAACCATGGGGCAGCGGCCCGACGGGGCGACGCAGCGGCAGCCCGTTGCTCGATCGGCGGAGGGGCACGCTGAACTCGGAGACGATCTTCATGGGACCTGCGGAGGCGCGCGTAACTGACGGGCCAGGTCGGTCGCGCGACGTAGATGAGGGGATTGCGATGACGAGCAGGTGATCAAGCCGATCGCGCGCGAGGTCGGGGACACCGCTTGGTGGAGGCGCGGTGGCGGCGGAGGCCGAGATGAAGTCGGCGACGACGGGCGGCAGGGCGGATATGATTGGCCGCCGCATGGCGCGAGGCCACCTGGTCAGGGTGATGCAGGAGTCCCGGTCGGAGCAGGGCGGTGACGACCGGCGCAGATCGACGGGCGGGCCGGCGCGCGAACAGCGACGGTGAAGGGCCGCCGCATGACGCGAGGCCGCCGGGTCGGGGCGACCGGCGAGCAGACGCACGGGCGACGCGCGAGGCCGCCGGGTCGGGGCGACCGGCGGGCAGACGCACAGGTGACGCGCGAGGCCGCCGGGCGGTGAAGGAGCCGGCCGGTCGGGCCGGTGTCGGAGTAGAGGCGCGAAGTGTCGACGACGGCGGTGGGCGACGCAAACCGATTCAGTGGATCGGGAAACCAAAAAGTAGACGCCGATCAAAGTGACCGACGAAAGAGAGAAAAAATCTGGATCAAAGGATCGGGAAAAAGACTCTCTAGGGCAGCCGGCCAACACGGCCGGCGGACGAACCCTAGGTACGGGCGGTGCGGCCCCCGGCGGCGGTCATGGAGGCCGACCGCCCCGGAGGCGGCGCGCGGGTGCGGAAGCGGCGACGGCTAGGGTTTAGAACCCAGAAACTGATACCATGTTAGAAGGGAGAGAGAGATTTGTTGGATTAGTTCTCCGTTGTATTGTTTGAGCCTCGTGGGCATATATATAGGAGTACATGATCATCTTGAAGTACAAGGCAAGGTAGAATGATATCCTACGCTATCCTAACTTTCCTATACAATCACATTACTCAACACGGGCGTTTGAGGCTGATTCGGGCCGCCAGCTATAGATGCTGTAAGTGACCATCGTGCCCCAAAAATTAAACAGTACAACCTAATGTTAGGCCCTGTTTGGTTTCAAATAAGTCGCCAACTTGTAAGTTGAAAAGTGAAAAAAGTGACTTATTTTGCCAAACAGACCCGACTTATAAGTCACCCCAACTTATAAGTTATAAGGGCCTGTTTGGTTTCAATAAGTCACCTAACTTATAAGTCAGGTGACTTAAAACCAGTGACTTATAAGTCACACCCGTTTGGTTGTCATCTGACTTATAAGTCACCTTCCCACACCTTCCCACACCAATCAACATCATACAGGTGGTTGGACCCATGCAAAAGAGGGTGACTTATAAGTTTTAAGTTGGGGTGGAGCAACTTATGACTTATAAGTTGGGGTGACTTATAAGTTGGGTCTGTTTGGCCAAATAAGTCACTTTTTGCACTTTTCGACTTATAAGTTGGTGACTTATTTGGAACCAAACAGGGCTTAAGTTGCTCCACCCCAACTTAAAACTTATAAGTCACCCTCTTTTGCGTGGGTCCCACCACCTGCATGATGTTGATTGGTGTGCAAAGGTGTGTCAGGTGACTTATAAGTCAGGTGACAACCAAACAAGTGTGACTTATAAGTCACTGGTTTTAAATCACTTGACTTATAAGTCAGGTGACTTATTGGAACCAAACAGGCCCTTAGATGAGTCATCAGTGGAGTATGTAACTCAGGGGCATCTCACGCTGGTGGGTCCCGCCCTGGCCATGGCTCGGTTTGACTTCAAACGCGTGCACAGGTGAGGGATCGCTGTCTGTCGTCCGTGGAACGGAAAGCGGGCCTGCGTCTGGCTCGATCGATCGGCCCGAGGCGCAACAGCGTACGCGTACATACACAGGAAGAAGACGACTTGACTCGTCAACGTCCAGGAGCAGCGGCGACAGTGCGTCTCCCCCATGCCCTCCTCCTTGGACTTCGGGAGGATACGCGAGTGAGTCGGGAGTCCGGCTGGGACGGGCGCGGGGACAAAACGGAGGGAGGCAAAGGCGGGCCTTGGCGAGCGAGAAATTATTAACCTGCTCTGCTCAGTCCTCTCTCGCCCTCTCTCCCTCCTGCTCAGCTAGCGCGCGCGCGCTCTCTCTCTTTCTTTGTGTGTGTGCAGTGGATGCCCATACTATCTCTGCCTCCGACTGTTTCAACATGTTTGTTCTTGCCCCTGTTGGGAGTAGAGATCGGGATGAATGAATGAATGTACTGCAGGCGTGAGGGGATGTGCCGTCCCATCTCTCGATCCCTTGTTAGGGCAGCTACTACAATTCAAGATGGCAACGGGATGCGAACCAACCTGTGGTTAGATGGTTAGAGCGATCGTGGTATCCCAGCCCACCAGGGTTTAAATTCTGATGTTCACATTTATTCCTGTATTTATTTCAGGATTTTCGGTGATGCCCATTCAGTGGGAGGAGATGTGTGTGTGTGCGTTCACGTGTATATGAGCGCTTGTGTCTGTACTGATGTTCAAAAAAAAGATGGCAACGGGGTTTTGCATGCCATCCCTATCCATGCGAGAAAACCGCAAACCCGTCCCCGTGCGCGGGGCCTGCTTTTTGTCTATCCCCTCAACCCGTTGGGTTTTCTATACCCGTGAGAAACCCGTCCCCGCGAGCGGTCAGCAAAACTAGCAGCATTTTTTAAGAAAAATAGGAGTATATTTCAGCTATAGCAGCACAAAAAAAGCCCATGACATTTCATCAGCAAAAACATGAGTCCAATAGCAGCCACAGAGAATAGCATTTCATCAGCAAACATGAGTACATTTCAGCAATGACAACAGCAAAACATGAGCATATTTCAGCACAAAACAATAGCATATTTCAGCAACAAAACATGAGCATAGTACCATAGAGTGAATACTTATTTATTTGTCTATAGAATCCCAATACAGAACTGTGGACAAGATACTACAAGTGCATCTCTCTTAATTTAATGAAATGCAGTGTCTATTTCATGCCTAGTTGTCATTGTAGTGTACTAACTATGATACTCCTGCTACGGGAGGTCTTAGCGAAGCATGCAAAGTGGAGTAACTGACTAGGGAGAAAAATAAGAAAAATGCTTAGACTGTTTCCCTTAATTAATGATCACACAACTTACATAATAGGAATATCTAGTACCAACGAGCCGACTGAAATCCCCACCTGAAGGATTGTGTATTAGTTACAGTTAATTGAAATTGTTAGTTACTTCAAGAAAATTGAATGTTCATTTCGACTGCAGTTTCACCTTTAATATATACTAGGGTGGTCTGATCATTCGATGAGATGATATCGGCTTTTTGAAGGAGACTTTGACAATCCGACTACACTGAGCATTAGACAATGCGCCTTAACAGTCTCTAAACCTAACTTCGACATGGTTATTGACAGTGTTGAAAACATGATCATCTTATCATCAAAATTAATCTATGCATGCAATCAAAGAACAAACAAGAATTTAAGATATACAATTTAAATGCGGGTATAAGATGAAGCACTCAATTGTTAAATTGGAGCTTTGTTGATGCATAGCATAGGAGGTCTTGTGGGGGTGTCGGCCATTCCAAGGGGGAGGCCGAGACCAGCCTTAAGTTGCTCTCCTTTCTGAATACATACTCTAAAAAATGCACATATTCTTTTACTCTGAAAATACATGCATGGACCTGACTCAACACCTATAGGTGATTACGGGTGAAATTATAAAGTGTAGTCTTCTATATTCCATCCATGTCCTCGGATGTTATCATGGTGGCTTCAAAGTCATGAAACCTCCACTCGACACGTTGTCTTCGCTCCTTGTACACATGTTGTTTTCTCCATGCTTGATCATACTCCACTTTATGTTCCCATTGTCTTCCCTCGGTTATTCATTTCTGAAAAATACAAAATATATCCTACTTAGACAATATCGTATTCTCGAAAGCAGTTGGAAGAGTTCTTAAGAACCAAAGTATATGATATTTCAGTTGGCATGTGAGAGATCTAACTGTTGGGCCTTGTGTTTCTCAAACTTGAGTTAGCTTACTCACAATGATGCATGGATCTGGAAGGGCATCTCCAAGGCAGACCCTCAAATCGACGGCATAAGTCCGGACTGAGTTGTTTGAACGCATTTTGCCATCCAACGCGGACTTGTATATGTTCATGACGCGTCCGTTTGTTTGAAATCCCGCAACCGGAAGCAAACCTACAGGGTGTGCTCTCCTGCTTCCATGGAGTGCGGAAATAATTGGGCATGTTTTACGGAAAGAAGAAAGTGCAACTTGAATCGAACCCTTTTCATCTTGAATCTTGCTTAAGGATTCTTCTTTGCTAGAGATCCGATTAAAAAATGCATCTTTACAAATGTTTTGATGTAGAGATATATTTATTATCTGTTGCAACTAAAGCACTAAAAACATTGCGATCCGACTCTATAAAACATAAAATTCAGTAAATCTTTTGTGAAACGACAAAACTGTCGTAGTTTCTACCACTTGTCTCATGTGGATTTCTCTTTCTTTTTTTGCGAGGAGTCTCATGTGGATTTCAACACATGGTTTACATGAAATAGATTAACGGAATTGCTAATTTACAGCCGGATGAAAACAATTGGTTTTCATCCGTTTTATGAGCCGTGCGATTTCTGTGATAAGATTCGTGCATATATATTTTTTCTTCCCTCCCGTCGGGTGCTTCTCTTATCGGGCCCGCTAAATTTTCCATGAGACCCGTTATGTTTTCCCTCGCTGTGAGCCCCGCCGGTAGTCTTTTTTTCGTTTTTCCTGTAGCTGCCCCTGTCTCTTCCCCTCCTTGTCGTTTTCGCTTCTCACTTCGTACAGAACAGAGGGCAGGGAGAGAGAGAGCCATGGCGATTTGGGGATCCCCTCGCCGCTCGCTCGAGTAGGTAGTGGCCAGGCGTCGGGCCCTCTCCCCCGATGTATCTCCCGCCTTAGATCTGCAGCATCCCCCCCCCCCCCCCCCCCCCGCCACACACACACACCCTCCCCGGCCCTCGTCTCCCCCGCCTGCCGCTTCTGTTCATCTTTTTTTTTTGGTACCTTTGATGCTTTGTTATGCTTCTCAGATCTGTTTGTTAGTTATGTGTAGAGATTTTGCGGTCAGTACTGTTGTTTACTCCCCCTTTGTTAGCTTCGTGTGTTGATCCCCCCGCAGCTATTCATGTATTTGTATTCGATTGTCTTGTTTGTGGGATTGAAATCCGCCTGCTATGTGTGCTAGTTCCCCAGTAGGAGTGATTTGATTTGTTATTGGGTTAGTTGGTGGGAGTTAATTTGATTAGGCTGTCTCGTTTAGTTGTAGTAGTTTGTGTAAATGCTCAATTCGAAGATGCTAGATCATGTTCAGTCCCCTGGTCGTTTGGATTGTCATGCGGTTTTTTGTGTGTGGATATAGGTTGTATATACCCTGGGCCATTTAGTTTTGTGCTGTTGCTCTGAATTCATGTTCCATTTTGTATAGAGTTGCAGGTAGTGTCAGTGTTGTGTTTGAATATTCAGAAAACAAACATAGCTTGGAGTCTCAGTCCTATTTTCAGGCATGGTTGTTTGCAGTGTATATTTTTAGTGTAAACCTCACTTAGTCATTACTTACAGTGTTTTTTACACTGTTAGTAAGTGGTTTTAATGTGTGTGTTTTTAGTGTGTCATCAGTGCTTTTTTTTCTTGTATTCCAAGCATAATCTTGTCTCAATGTTAAGAGTGCTCCAGAGTGTTTTTTTTTTAATTTCAGCATGGTCTTTGTGTAAATGTGAGAGTGCTCCAGAGTGTTTTTTTTTCTTTCATTGAAATTACTTTGTGTATCGCAGTGTAATTTTAGTGTTTATTTACTGCAACTTGTTAGTGAACTCGCGGTGTAAATGTTAGTGTAATTTTAGTGTTATCAATAGTGGAATTATAGTGTCAAATCTCAGTGGAATTTTAGTGTTATTTACTATATTTTTGTCAGTAAAACTACAATGCAAAATGTAGTGTAAATTTAGTGTTATTTACTAATCCCTCTGTCCCAAAATAAGTGTCTTTGATTTAGTACAAATTTAGTTCAAAGTTGTACAAAATCAAAGACACCTATTTTGGGACGGAGGGAGTATCTTCCAAGTGAAATTATGGTGCGAATCTTAGTGGAATTTTAGGTTAACTACTCTTTCTCATTTGTGAATTTTACACTGTAATTCATAGTCGATTCTTTAGTGTAATTACTCCATCTTATCATTGAATTTACTCTGTGATTTGTAGAGGATATCTTAGTGTAATTAGTATATCTTATTAGTGTAATTACCTGTAGTGTAGTTTTACTCTAGCTCTATGATTTTGATTTACACTGTAAATCCTACTGGAATTTTAGTGTGGTATCACCGTAATTTTTTAGTGTATTTACTTTGTCATGTCTTTTGAATTTATACTGTAATTCATAGGGCATTTTTTAGTGCACTTTACTCTATCTTATCAGTGATTTTACACTGTAAATCTTAGTGGACTTGTATTATAATTAATTATTTTATCATTAAATTTACACTGTAAATCATAGTGTAATTTTAGTGTGATGTTCACTGTAATTATAGTGTGTGTTTTTGTGGTCTTTTGCTATTATGCTAGAGCTATGCTTTGTCTTGGGTTGCAACTGCTAGTCGTTTTAGTTCATTCTTGTTTTGCTTATTCGTATTCTGTTGTTGTCATGCTTTTTGTGCTAATGAGTTTTTGATATTTTGCAGGGTGTGTGGAAAGTTGCCTGATAATTTTTGTTAGTCCTACTTTTCCCATGTTGTCTATGTTGGGTAACAAACTATCCCTTTAGATACTATATTTTTCTTTGGCGGGCGCGGAGGGGGGGGGGGTGTCAATGTTTTACAGTGATATGTTCTTCGGTTTGTAGGCGTTTATGTGTTAGGAAGAGGGAGTTGCATGTCAGTTCAAATTCTTAGGGAAATTTACAGTAGAATTACACTGTAAACCTATTGTAAATAACATTCTAATTCAACTATAATACTATTGTATTTATACTCTAAATCTAATGTAAAATGTCACTAGGATTCAGCTGTACTTATATTGTATTTACACTGTAATTCTAGTGTAAACTAAAATGTAAATCTACTGTAATTACTGTCAAACTCACTGCCCATTTGCTCTATAATACTATTGTATTTTACACTGTAGTTCTACTATAAAATACATTGTATTTACACTGCAGTTCCAGTGGTTTAGCACTGGAATTACAATTTGCTTACACTGTAATTCCAGTGGTGTAGCTATGTAATTCAAACTGTAATTACAAAGGATTTTTCACACTGGTCCACTACTGTAATTGCAGTTTGTCTGCCATTGTAAATTCCTTGTCTGCGAGTGTAATTTAATTTGACAGCAGGTTCTTTTTCTGTTCCTCTGTAACTACAATGTAAAAACACTTGTTAGATTTTTCTTTTGTGTAGGATTTACTCGTCTGTATATGTTGTAACATCCAGTGAACTAGTGAATGCTAGTTCTTATTGGTTTCTCTGCTGATCTCTGGATTTTAAGTTTATAACTAGAGTACTCTGTGGATTGTGATCTGTTCTTTCTCTTTGGTAGACACCCGCTGCTCAAAGTAGAACAATATTTTTTGCATTAACTAATGAAAATTTTCGCAGGATTTCTGTCCCTGTTGTTTTATATGTAATTTTCACAATGATAGTACCTTGTACATCATTTGCGCCTGAAGTAGATGAGTAAAAGAGTATGCCCCCTATTTTGTCAAGAATCAAGTTAGAAAAGCATGATTGAATATGTTTGTTCATTTTTTCCAGGTTTTTTAATGCTATACTAAAGTCAAACATTAAGGAAATCAGCTTTGTCATGTTCGAGGTACATCTCCTCCCCATTCATGCTAGATTCTATTCCCTTTGATCCCAATGCTGGCGCCTGTGCATATTATTTAAAAAGAAGTATAAGCAGTGAACTGTTATTGACTAAAGAACTATCTACATTGTTTGTGCCAATTAGTGTAAGTGCATAGCCTGATATTTTTCCAGTCTTTTTATCTGACCATAGTCCTAAATGATATGTAATGATCATTTAATCTCAGTGTGTACTCATTTGAAATTAGAAGTAAAAGGTCATAGCTTTTCGAACTTCAATTAAAAATAAAAGGTATTTGTATACAATTCCAAAGTTTCTAAAATTCAGTTAGATTCATTGCTTTTCTTCAGGAGTAAATTTGTAAACATCATCGTAGTTTCTGATTAGTGTAAATTTTTCGTCAGTGCCAAAGTGTCTGAAAATATATTCATAGCTTTCTGAAAATACAATATTCCTAGCCTATTTTGTTCAACCTTTATTTTTCCTAAATGATTTCATATCTTCCTGAACATGCTCCCCCAATTATTTTCTTCTTTTGACCTGTTGTAACTGTAGTTATGAATTCAGAAACTTGCAAGTAGTTTCTCTGTTCCTATCTCCCTAGACTACTTTGGTCTTAGTATTCTACCTGGTTCTAGTGTTCTTTTTGTGACACATAAGTACAGTTCCAGAGCTCAATTTTTGGTCCCTGTAGCAAGTGAGGATTTGAACTGTGTTATATTTTCTTACAGTTTTAATAAGTTTTTTTTCATGATTATCCTGCCTATGATCTTAGATTTGGTTTGTGAATCTGGTGTGTTTCTTCAGCTATGTAATGATACACACACAGTTGTTTCTTTCAGATGTACAGAGTCATGAGAGAGATCTGTTTTACTGATGCTAGATGTGTGGTGAATGCAGAAGAAGAGGGTGTTTAGCTGTGAATCCTGTGCCTCTTCAGCCATGATCTTCTTCAAGCTTGTCTCCCAGATCGTGGAGGAAACGCCATCACTTTTTGCTTTTCTGTCCGGGTTGGAAAAGGACGGGGGTTGGACCCGTTAAGTTCCTATTTGACCTGTGCGGCTTGTTTAAAAGTGGGACAGGAAAATGGACATACAGGATACAAGGGACAGTGAACAGTTGTCACATTCTAGATTGCTGAAAAATCCGGCTGAAACCCAATTGGTTTTCAGCCGGATGTCAATTAGACAGTCCCTAGATTAAACATCTCACACAAGTTTACCAAATTCCACGGAAATATAAAGTCAGCAAGCGATTTCATGCTACGAAACAGGTCCCGGCACCCTTACTACAACCTCATAGAATCTGTCTCCTATATGATCTTCCCGCGATGACGTGGCATATTATCCGTGATCATTTGATTTTGATCATCACAGCCTCCAGGGAAAACCCAGCCCGTTAGATGAAATCGGAACGCAATGATAGCCTTCTAGAAGGTAGGCCGCGCTGCCCAGCACACATGGAACAAGTGTACTTCCGTGCCATCGCCATCCGAGTCCGAGTGTGTGCCTGCTGCCCACAGCCCTGCCCACATATGTGTGGTGCTCGATTGTTAGGCAACAACGTCGACGGAAAGGGCCTGGCTTTCCTTAATTTCGTGCCGAAGATTAATGGCCTGAAGCTTGTTATCACGATGAAACACAGATGAAAACTCAAGTTTCGGTCAGAGTGTGGGAGGAAAGCTCTCTTTGCTTCAAGTTCGAAAAAGAAGCTCGCGGGTTTTTGTTTTCAAGCCGCCGATTTCGTGGAGGTTTGGCTAATGTGTATGGCCTCTGGCCTAGATTAATGAGGTACGCTGATTAATTAGGAGTTCTAATCAGTAAACTTGCCTCACGAGATGATCTACGCATGTTGAACGAGAAAGAGCAGCAAATTATATAGGTTTTAAAAAAGGAGCAGCAAATTAACGACATTTGGGCTGGAACAAGATGGGCGTCTTTTCATTTGTTCCAGCAAATCACGCCCGTCAAACTCAGACAAGCTGTGAACATGCGATTTTGTGGGATTTAACCATTCAGAATCGTCGGCATTCCATACTGGAATTCCGCCGCCTATTGCGGCAAGTAGTCGTGGCTTTGCACAGGGCGCAGCTCACCCTGGGCCGGCCCGTTAGCAGTGGTTTCGCTTCGCGAGATAAAAAACCCCAGCAAAAACAGTTCGTGCTAGGGATCGGAACCGACCACCTCCTGTATATGTACACGGCGGGCTAGCCACCGCGACTGGCTTGTACAAGTGAAAGAATAACAACTTAAAGAAACTAACAGCAGCGACAAACCTTAAAACCACTTTGTGGAATTTCCAAAAAAACTTTTGTTGCTTCTTCTGTTTTTTTCGGGTTTTCTTCACTGTCTTTTTCTGTTTTTTTATTTTCATTGTTTTTTTTTCTTTTTTGATATTACTTTTTATTTTTCTTTTTAAGCTTTTTGAAAAGTTCAAATATTTTTCAGAATTTTCAAATATGTTTTTGTCGTCAAAATTTGTTCATATTTTTTAAATAATGTTCAGATTTTAAATTTGTTCACAATTTCCAAAAATGTTTGGAATTTTAAAAATTGTTCATCTATTCAAAAATGTTTTGGAATTTTGTTCATGTTCTAAATTTTTTAAAAAATTCACATTTTCAAAAATTGTTGCCAATGTTAAAAAAATATTCAGAATTTCGAAAGAAAATCATGTCGAAAAATGTTGGAGTTCCAAAATTTTGTTCGTATTTTCAAAAATTGCTCACATTTAAAAAATGTTTTGAAAAAAACTTTAGAATTTCAGATGTTGTCCATTTTTCTACAAAATAATCCGATAAATTTGTTCATGTTTTCAAAAAAGTTAGGAGGTTTAAATTTTGTCTGTTTTTTCAAAATTTGTTTGAATTTTCAAATTTTGTTCATAATTTCAATTTTTTGTTCTCGTTTTTAAAAATTTGTTCCAATTTTTTCAAAGATTGTTTTGTGTTTTCCAAAAATTACTCGTTTTTTCAAAAGAAATTGGAATTTAATAAATTGTATGTGTTTCTTAATTTCTTTGAGTAATGTTGAGTTACGCTGCTTCTCTTTTGTTCTTTATATTTCGTGGTACCCTTGTTTCATAACCAGTGAGTCAGTTCGATAAGTAGGGATGGTCCGTCCTCAATAGCAGCTCTCCGGATCGAATCCTGGCCCGCACATATATTTTTTCGGATTTTTTGTGCCCGACTATAAGTAAGGGTTTGACCCCAATGGTCGGCCCAATCGGGCGTGGTATGTGCGAACAGGCAACTATTTGTCGCAGAATGCGGCAAATAGGAGCCCCATTCCATATTTGCCGCTTCAAGCGTCCGTTTTAGTCTTTTTACACATGGGTAGACACGCCCCGACTTGTTGGGCCGGCCCATTTGCCTTTTTCCCTTTTTCTATTAAACTGCAAAACGTGCCCTCAGGCAGAAGCAAAAACCTGATCTCTTCCACAAGTATAAACCACGGTAACCATTCGGACAACATAGCACTCGTGACTTCTCGCTTCTTTTTCTTTGTTATATTCAGTTGGAGGAAAGCCCCTGGTTTCTGGACCACTTTTTAGTTTGATTTTTTCCTTCCTTTTCTTTTCTTCTTTAATCCTTTTTCCAAAATGCTTGAACTTTCTCAAATTCGACGAACTTTTAAATTTGATGAATTTTTCAAATTCGATGATTTTGTTTTCAAATTTAATGATTTTTTCCGAATTTGATGAACATTTCTTCAAATTTGATGGTAATCGATGAATGTTTTAAAAATATGTAATTTTTTTTTCAAATTCGATGATTTTTTTCAAATTCAAGAACTTTTTGAAGTTTGTGAACTTTTTAAAAATGCGTGAACTTTTTCCCAAATTTGATAAAAAAATCAAATTGGTGAACTTTTGCAAATTTTGATGAATTTTTCAAATTCAATGATTTTGTTTTCAAAGTTAATGATTTTTTCAAATTTGATGAACATTCTTTCAAATTTGATGAACTTTTCTTTCAAAATTGTGAGCTTTTTTTCAAAATCGATGAAAAAAATTTCATATTCGATGAAGTTTTTAAAATTTTCTGGTATTTTTGCAAATTTTGTGAACTTTTTCAAATTCATGATTTTTTTTGAAGTTTGTGAACTTTTTTCAAATCCGTGAACATTTTTTAATTCACGTTTTTTTCTTTTTCCCTGAAAGTAACGGTTGATCCGTCAACCGTGACCAATCAAGCGTGATTAGTCCCAAAAAAACGACCGAGCGACCATGGGAGCGCTGTCTTCTTTGGCCGACCCAAGAGCAGAGGCACGTGGGCTCCAGGACCCTGTTCGTGCGCTTAAGGCGTCGAACAGGAGCTCCCGGAATCATCTATCTAATGTTATCAAGATGATATTTATAGGTGGGTCATGGGCCTAGCTTAACGGTTCAGTGCGAGAATTTTGTAGACTATGTTGTCTACGTAGTTATTGCGTTTTGCTCCAAAAAATGTAGCCGCTGCGTTAGTTTGTCTTGAGCATAATGAAACATATCTTGGATCGTCTAAGTTGGTGATTCATGGTTTATCACAACTGGCCACTCGAACCTATTGCATGTCAAGAAGCTCTTGCCCTAGCAGATGGTCTGGGTGTCCGAAATTTATTTGGTGCCTCGGATTGTAAGACGGTGATCAAGGGTATACTTGATGGAACAGGAGGTTCGTATGGAGGTGTCGCCAATGAGATTCAAAGTTGGATGAAGTCCTTTACTACATGTAGTTACACTTATGAGAATTACTACTTCTTGAGCTTGCGTTGGTTTTTTCCTTGAAGAGTAAAGGGTGATGCAGCAAAGTAGAGATAAGTATTTCCCTCAGCTAGAAAACCAAGGTATCAATCCAGTAGGAGAAAATGCAAAAATCACCAATACCCTGCACAAACAATCAAACAACTTGCATCCAACGTGATAAAGGGGTTGTCAATTCCTTCATGGTCACTTGCAAAAGTGAGATCTAATAGAGATAGATGAAACTAAACAAAAGATAAAGTAAATATTTTTGGTATTTTTGATTTATAGATCTGAAAATAAAATATTGCGAAATAGTAGATCGGGAACTTATATGATGGAAAATAGTAGATCAGAAACTTGTATGATGGAAAATAGACCCGGGGGCCATAGGTTTCACTAGTGGCTTCTCTCAAGATAGCAAATAATACCGTGTGTGAACAAATTACTGTCGAGCAATTGATAGAAAAGCGCAAAGTTATGAAGATATCTAAGGCAATGATTATGAAATATAGGCATCACATCCGTGTCAAGTAGACCGAAATGATTCTGCATCTACTACTATTACTTCACACATCGATCGACTCCTGCCTGCATCTAGAGTATTAAGTTCATAAAGAATAGAGTAACGCATTAAGTAAGATGACATGATGTAGAGGAATAAACTCAAGCAATATGATGTAAACCCCATCTTTTTATCCTCGATGGCAACAATACAATACGTGCCTTGCTGCCCCTACTGTCACTAGTAAAGGACACTGCAAGATTGAACCCAAAGCTAAGCACTTCTCCCAATGCAAGAAAAACCAATCTAGTTGGTCAAACTAAACCGATCGTTCGAAGAGAATTACAAAGATATCAAATCATGCATATAAAAATTCATAGAAGATATAAATATTCAAAGATAAGCTCATCATAAATCCACAATTCATCGGGTCTCGACAAACACACCGCAAAAGAAGATTACATCGGATAGATCTCCAAGAACATTGAGTAGAACATGGTATTGAGAATCAAAGAGAGAGAAGAAGCCATCTGGACTCGTCGGTCTGAGGTAAACTACTCACGCTTCATCGAAAGAGCAATAGAGTTGATGTAGAAGCCCTCCGTGATCGAATCCCCCTCCGACAGGATGCCGGAAAAGGCCCTTAGAAGGGATCTCACGGGAATAGAAGGTTGCGACAGTGGAAAAGTGTTTTCATGGATGCTTCTGGTGGTTTAGGGATATATGTGAATTTATAGGACGAAGAAGTAGGTCGGTGGCGTCACGTGGGGACCACAAGGCAGGGGGCGTGCCCTACCCCCCTGGGCGCGCCCTCCCCCCTTGTCGCCGCCTCATGGCTCTTCTGACTTGACCTCCAAGTCTCCGGGGTGTCTTCTGGTCCAAGAAAAATCATCACGAAAGTTTTATTCCGTTTGGACTCCGTTTGGTATTCCTTCTCTACGAAGCTCAAAAACAAGGAAAAAAAGCAGAAACTAGCACTAGGCTCTAGGTTAATAGGTTAGTCCCAAAAATAATATAAAATAGCATATTAATGCATATAAAACATCCAAAACAGATAATATAATACCATGGAACAATCAAAAATTATAGATACGTTGGAGATATCAAGCACCCCCCAGCTTAATTCCTGCTCGTCCTCGAGTAGGTAAGTGATAAAAACATATTTTTTATGTGGAATGCTACCTAACATATTTATCCATGTAATTTTTCTTTATTATGTCATGAATGTTCAGATCCATAAGATTCAAAACAAAAGTTTAATATTGATATAAAAACAATAATACTTCAAGCATACTAACAAGGCAATTATGTCTTCTCAAAATAACATGTCCAAAGAAGCTTATCCATACAAAATCATATAGTGTGGCTATGCTCCATCTTCATCACACAAAATATTCAAATCATGCACAAGCCCGATGACAAGCCAAGCAATTGTTTCATACTTTTTGGTGTTCTCAAACCTTTTCAACTTTCACGCAATACATGAGCGTGAGCCATGGACATAACACTATTGGTGGAATAGAATATGGTGGTTGTGGAGAAGACAAAAGGAGGGAGATAGTCTCACATCAACTAGGCGTATCAATGGGCTATGGAGATTCCCATACTTATATATCTATGTGAGTGAGTAGGGATTGCCATGGAACTGATGCACTAGAGCTATAAGTTTATGAAAGCTCAAAAAGAAAAACTAAGTGGGTGTGCATCCAACTTGCTTGATCATGAGACCTAGGGCGATTTGAGGAAGCCCATCGTTGGAATATACAAGCCAAGTTCTATAATGAAAAATTACCACTAGCATATGAAAGTGACAACATAGGAGACTCTCTATCATGAAGATCATGGTGCTACTTTGAAGCACAAGTGTGGAAAAAAGGATAGTAACATTGCCCCTTCTCTCTCTTTTTGGCTTCTTTGGCCTCTCTTTTATTTTTTTATTTCCTCACATGGGACAATGCTCTAGTAATGATGATCATCACACTTTTATTTACTTACAACTCAAGAATTACAACTCGATACTTAGAACAAAATATGACTCTATATGAATGCCTCCGGCGGTGTACCGGGATGTGCAATGACTCAAGAGTGACATGTATGAAAGAATTATGAAAGGTGGCATTGCCCCAAATACGATGTCAACTACACGATCATGCAAAGCGATATGACAATGCTGAAGCGTGTCATAATAAACAGAACGGTGGAAAGTTGCCTGGCAATATATCTCAGAATGGCTATGAAAATGCCATAATAGGTAGGTATGGTGGCTGTTTTGAGGAAGGTATATGGTGGGTGTATGTTACCGGCGAAAGTTGCGCGGTACTATAGAGGCTAGCAATGGTGGAAGGGTGAGAGTGCGTATAATCCATTGACTCCACATTAGTCATAAAGAACTCACATACTTATTGCAAAAATCTATTAGTTATCGAAACAAAGTACTACGCGCATGCTCCTAGGGGGATAGATTGGTAGTAAAATACCATCACTCGTCCCCGACCGCCACTCATAAGGAAGACAATCAATAAATAAATCATGCTCCGACTTCGTTATATAACGGTTCACCATACGTGCATGCTACGGGAAAACACATATTATGCGGTGATAAAAATATAGCCTCAAGTAAAGTTACCGATAGACGAAGACGAAAGAGGGGATGCGTTCCGGGGCATCCCCAAGTTTAGGCTCTTGGTTGTCCTTGAATATTACCTTGGGGTGCCTTAGGCATCTTCAAGCTTAGGCTCTTGCCACTCCTTATTCCATAGTCCATCAAATCCTTACCCAAAACTTGAAAACTTCACAACACAAAACTGAACATAAAATCTCATAAGCTCCGTTAGTATATGAAAAATAAATCACCACTTTTGGTACTGTTGTGAACTCATTCTTTATTTATATTGGTTTAATATCTACTTAATTCCAACTTTTACATGGTTCATACCCACCGATACTACCCATAGATTCATCAAAATAAGCAAACAACACACAGAAAACAGAATCTATCAAAAACAGACAGTCTGTAGTATTCTGTAACTCTCGAATACTTATGTAACTCCAAAAATTCTGGAAAATTAGGAAAACCTGGGCAATTTGTGTACCAATATTTTTCACAAAGAATCAGATCAGAAGGAAGCTTCTGTGAATTAAGAAAATTATTTTCCTGAGTGCAAAAGTTTCTGTCTTTCAGCAAGATCAAAACAACTATCACCGTAAGCCATCCCAAAGGTCTTACTTGGCACACACACTAACTAAAACACAAAACCACATCTAACCAGAGGCTAGATGAATTATTTATTGAAAAACAGCAAGAAAGAATAATTGGTTGTCTCCCAACAAGCGCTTTTCTTTAAAGCCTTTTAGCTAGGCATTGAAAATTTCAATGATGCTTACATGAAAGACAAGAATTGAAGCACGAAGAGAGCATCATATAGCATGTGAAAAACACATCTAAGTCTAACATACTTACTATTCATAGGCATTTATAAGCAAACAAATTATCAAGACAAGCAAAAGCTAGCATATGCAAGGAAGAAGAAAGAGACGATAGCAATCTCAACATGAAGAGAGGTAATTTAGTAACATGAAAATTTCTACAACCGTATCTTCCTCTCTCATAATAATTACATGTAGGATCATAAAAAAATTCAACAATATAGCTATCACATAACATGTTCTCAAGACGGTCCACATGCATGCGAAGTTGACACTCTTCCAAAATAGTGGGATTATCATTAATTAAAGTCATGACCTCTCCAAACCCACTTTTATCAAAAAATCCATAAGATTGAAAATTCTCCAAATATGTGGGATCTAAAGTTGACACTCTTCCAAAACCATTTTTAATATTATTGCAAACATTATTATCAATCTCATATGCATCATGGGGCTTAAATAAATTTTCAAGATCATACGAAGAATCACCCCAAATCATGATCATTGCAACAAGTAGTGGACATAGCAAAACTAGCATCCCCATGCTTAGGGTTTTGCATATCATTAACACAATTTACATTAATGGAATTTATAATAACATCATTGCAATCATGCTTTTCATTGAAGGAGCTATCGGGTGTGGGTGCAATAGCAATAATTTCATGTTTAACATAAGGAACTATAGCAAGTTCATCTCCATAAGCATAATTAATATTAGCATCATGTTCATCAATAGAAGATATCTCAATCAAATCAACAGAATCATAATTATCTATAGATTCATGCATATCATTATTTTCTTCCAAAGCAATGGCCATTCTCTCAATAAATTATTTCACATAGGCATTGTGAGCATAGTTTTCGTAGCAATATTTAAGTATGTCAAAATTTTCAGATTTGTAGAGAGTATATCATACTTTTCAATCAAAGAAGCAACTTCATAAGCACCCTTAAAAGCAACAAATTCTTCAATTTGTTCGATATCATAGTAACTATAAACACCCTTTTCATAAGAAGATAATATTTCATTATCATTAAACTCACATAGGTAGGGAAGGTGTTTTTAGGGTTCTCACAACAACAAGTAAAATCACAAATTTCACAAAGATTCCAACCATAGCATAGCAAACAATTTATTTGATTCCATAGGAGTCTCTGTCGGCGTCCTGGATTCGGGGGTATCCAGCCCTGCCTGCCTGCGGCCCATCGCGTGACTTCATCGACGGCCGGGTACGGCCCAGCGTCAACACCAACACCGCAAGACCCTCGCGAGGGGCCAAGCCTCGCGAGGGGACAGAGCCAAGACCCCCGAAGGAAGTGGCCTCCTTAGGAGAGCTCCTTAGGGGTGGAGAGTTCTATGCGAGATATCTCATGAGGCTCGGTCTGACGTGAGCCATGACGACCAAGGCCAGACGGGCGCCAGGTGGGCGCAGAGCGTAGGTTTCCTCTTCGGTGCAAGGGGGGAAAGCCACAGGCGCGGAGTCTTGAGGAATCAGCCAAAGGTTTCCATTATGGTGCAACGAGACCAAGACCGCCAGGACGGCGGGACGGAGGTCATCACCGAGCCCACCGCAGCGTCACGACCAGAGGCTTTTCGCAGGCGAAGACTACTTTTGTCAGGATAGACTGTACTGCTTGTCCCGTTTCAAATCCCGCCGTTGTGGAATCCCTTCCCGCTCATATTTGGGAAGAGGACCAAGGCCACTATATATAGGACTTAGCCACCACCATAGGAGGGGGACCGAAATCAGAACAAGTAGAGTGCCACAGCAGCTCAAGAACACCTCACCTCCTGAGGCTTGTTCATCCTTTGTACTAGTTCATCCATTGCCCCTCGAGGCAATCCACCACACCACACTCGATTAGGGTATTACACCACAACGGTGGCTCGAACCAGTATAAATCTCTGTGTCTTTGTGTCTCCTTGAGCTCAACGCGCTAGGCTAGGGAGGATCGCGAGTAGGCAGGCTGGGCAGGTTGAGATCTCCGCACGCACCCCATAGTTTGAATGTAACGCCCCAGTTTTGATGCGCCAGGTGTCTACCAGTTATTCGCCTTCGTTGCCATGTTGTTTGCTTGCGTGTTGCATTTTGCCATGTCATCATGTGCATTGCATTGCATACGTGTTCGTCTCATGCATCCGAGCATTTTCCCCATTGTCCGTTTTGCAATCCGGTACTCCTATGTCCTCCGGCGTCCCCCTTTTTGTCTCCTATTGTGAGCGGGTGTTAAACTTTCTCGGAATGGTCCGAGGTTTGCCATGCGGCCTTGGTATACCATCGGTAGACCGCCTGTCAAGTTTCGTGCCATTTGGAGTCCGTTTGATACTCCAACAGTTAACCGGGGAACCGTAAAAGCCTCTTTTGTGTGCAGCCCAACACCCCTCCAAAATAGCCCATGAGCCCATCCAAACCCCCCTCCATGCTCTCGGTCATTCGATCACGATCGTGTGGGTGAAAACCACACTCCATTTGGACACTCCTAGCTCCCTCTACCTATATAAGCACCCCCCTCCGAAATTCGCGGTGCAAACCCTAGCGTCTTCCTCCTCGCGCCGCCGGACGCGTCCGCACCGTGCCGGACATGTCCGCGCCGCCGCCTCCAGCCAACCAGGGCTTGCCACGTGGCACCCAGCCGCCTCCCTCCGCCCAGGCCCGCGGCGGGCCCTCCCCGGCCCGCGCGCCCCCGCCGCTCGCCCGGCTTGCCCGCTCCTCGCCCGGCTCCGCTCGCCGCCCGCCGCGCCGTCTCTCGCCGAGCTCGGTGTCGCCCCGCGCCGCCACCGTGCCGACGCCGCTCCCCATGCGGCTCCGTCCCGCGCGCCGCCCAAGGTCGCCGCCCCGTCGCCCGTCACCGCCTCCCCGCTCGCCGTCGCCTCAGATCCGGCGAGGCGCCGCCAGATCCGCCGTCCCTGCCCACTCCGGCGAGCACTCCGGCTGCCTCGGTTCGTGTGGCTACGAGGAACCCTAGATCCGGAGGTCCAGATTTCTTCCAAGTCTTTTGCATCTGCTATATTTTCAAGCACTATTCATCGCATCATAACTCCATGCATACACCTCCGATTCAGGCATATGATATATCAAAATGTTCACCATGAGATGATCTTAATTTTGTTCCATTGTGCCATGCTTGTTTGAGTTCATCTTGATGCCCTAATCATCATTGCAAGAGTGCTATATGATGTTGACTGCTGTCTGCTAACAGAACTTGCTGTTTTGTCTTTTTCGTTGCATTTTGTGTGTGCATCCTTTGAGCTTGATGTCTACATGAGTTTTGAGATACATCATGCCATATTTACAATGGTGCCATCCATGTATTTTTGTGAGTCTTGTAGTGAGTGCATCAAGCTCGTGAAGTATGGTACTTGCTGTTGCTGTTTTGCTAGGCTGAATCTGTTACATGATGATGCTATGTAAACCTGCTTCTACAAGTCATTCTATGCATAATCTGGAGATGCTCACTAAGTATGTTTTCTTATACATGTCATATTCTATCCAATCATGCCACTGGTTGCATATATAGCCTGCTATATCTTGTTGTAATCTTGCTCTCAAATTGCTAAATAATGTTGCTGTCAACCTGTTAACATTAAGTTCAGTTTTGCCATGAGCTTTGCTAGTGATCCATGCACCCTATGAACTTGATATTTCCATGATTAGCTTCATAAGTATGCCATATTATTGTTGGTCACCTTGTCGTGCCATGTATTGCTCTGTGGTGAGTGGTACAAGCTCACCAACATGCTTACTTATTGTTGTTCCTTCCATGTCTGAATCTGTCATATCACTTACCATGTTTGCATGGATGCTACCATCTTTTCTGTTGATCTTTGGAATTAGATCAGTAAGGTAGTTTTGTTCTTTGTCTTTAGTACTAGCATTACATGGCTTTGTTAGCCATGATAAGTTCCTGTAGCATGTTGTTTGATAGCTCTAAACATTGCAAACTGATGTTATTTCTGCTAAGCCTGAAACTGTTATTATTTGCAATCTTGCCATGTCCTTTTGAGAATGTTGTTGTGATTTCTGGAGATAGCTAAGTGTTCATGTTTTGTTATGCTTTACCTGTACTTCATGCCGATGCCTTTTGTTGTTATGCTGGGATGCTGTACCATATTGTTTTGATGCTTTCTAGATGCCTAGTTGCTGTTTTGGACAGCTTGTCCTTTAAACTTGTATAGTGTGTTGAACCGTTGCTCCGTTTTGAGTGTGCTCTATATGAAACTTGCTTAATTTTGCATGTAGCTTAATATTACCTTGTTGCATTCATGTTTTGAGTGTGTTTGCTTGATGTTTGAATGCCTTTTGCATCAATGCCAGGCTTAACTTGTTTTGCTCATATCTTCTAGGCCGTAGCTCCGAATTAAATGAACTTTATATTAAACTTGACTAGAATCTCGTGTAGATCATCTTGGTGCATCTTAACTTGCTGTTTAACAACTTGAACATAAGGTTTATTCAGATCTGGACCAATTTCGAAATTTGCATATGAGGACTTACCGGAATTGTTATATGTTGTTCCCGGCCTCATTTAAACTTGTTTTGAGGTGTTGCTCTTGTATGCATCATCTCTTGCCATGAGTAGCTTCATGTAGCCTTGTCATGCATCATACTTGGTTGAGCATCATGCCTTGTTCATGTGTGGTGTGTTTACTATGTTGTGCCCTTCTTCTCGATAGTTCCCGTTTCGTTGTGATCGTGAGGATTCGTTCGTCTACGCTTGGTTCGTCGTCGTGGCTTCATCTTCTTCATGGACTCGTTCTTCTTCCTTGCGGGATTTCAGGCAAGATGACCATCACCTTGGATCTCACTACTATCATTGCTATGCTAGTTGCTTCGTTCTATCGCTATGCTATGCTACCTATCACTTGTTCTTCAAGCCTCCCCAAATTGCCATGTCAGCCTCTAACCTTTTCACCCTTCCTAGCAAACTGTTGCTTGGCTATGTACCGCTTTTGCTCAGCCCCTCTTATAGCGTTGTTAGTTGCAGGTGAAGTTGAAGATTGCTCCATGGTGGAACAGGATTATGTTGGGATATCACAATATCTCTTATTTAATTAATGCACCTATATACTTGGTAAAGGGTGGAAGACTCGGCCTTATGCCTGGTGTTTTGTTCCACTCTTGCCGCCCTAGTTTCCGTCATACCGGTGTTATGTTCCTTGATTTTGCGTTCCTTATGCGGTTGGGTGATTTATGGGACCCCCTTGACAGTTTGCTTTGAATAAAACTCCTCCAGCAAGGCCCAACCTTGGTTTTACCATTTGCCTCACCACCACCTATACCCTTCCCTTGGGTTGGCCAACCCGAGGGTCATCTTTATTTTAGCCCCCCCGGGCCAGTGCTTCTCTAAGTGCTGGTCCGAACTGAGCCACCTGCGGGGCCCCCTCGGGGAAACTCGAGGGTTGGTTTTACTCGTAGCTAGTCTCCTCCGGTGTTGCCCTGAGAACAAGATATGTGCAGCTCCTATCGGGATTGTCGGCACATCGGGCGGCTTTGCTGGTCTTGTTTTACCATTGTCGAAATGTCTTGTAAACCGGGATTCCGAGACAGATCGGGTCTTCCTGGGAGAAGGAATATCCTTCATTGACCGTGAGAGCTTGTGATGGGCTAAGTTGGGACACCCCTGCAGGGTATAAACTTTAGAGACCCGTGCCTGCGGTTATGTGGCAGATGGGAATTTGTTAATGTACGGTTGTAGATAACTTGACACCAGATTCGAATTAAAATGCACCAACCGCGTGTGTAGCCGTGATGGTCTCTTTTCGGCGGAGTCCGGGAAGTGAACACGGTTTTGGGTTATGTTTGACGTAAGTTGGAGTTCAGGATCACTTCTTGATCATTGCTAGCTTCACGACCGTTCCTTTGCTTCTCTTCTCGCTCTTATTTGCGTATGTTAGCCACCATATCATGCTTAGTCGCTGCTGCAACCTCACCACTTTATCTCTTCCTTTCTCTTTAAGCTTTTCTAGTCTTGATACCCATGGTAATGGGATTGCTGAGTCCTCGTGGCTCACAGATTACTACAACAATAGTTGCAGGTACAGGTTATGCGATGATCATGACGCGAGAGCGATGTTTGCTTGTTTTGGAGTTCTTCTTCTGCTTCTTCTTCAATCAGGGGATAGGTTCCAGGTCGGCAACCTGGGCTAGCAGGGTGGATGTCGTTTGAGTTTCTGTTTGTGTTTCATCCGTAGTCGGATGGTGCTCTTATATAAGGTGATGTTGTATTCGTGTGGCATTGTATGCCTTTTGCATGTATCCCCATATATTACGTAATGTTGATGTAATGATATCCACCTTGCAAAAGCGTATCAATATGCGGTTCTATCCTTGGTGGGACCTTCGAGTCTCTTTAGGATAGTATCACATATTGGGCGTGACATTGAACCTCTCAAGGGTTGCCTGATCCCTAAATCTGACATTTGGCTCCCCAGGTAGGGCGGCGTCAGATCCTCTCTTCCGTCCTTCGATCCTTCTCCGCTCCGACATCTCCATGGCCGACGCGCGCAGGGCTCGCGCCGAGTGTCGGGCTGCAGTCGCTGCCCGCGTCGCTCGGACGGCTCTGGCCGGTGATGGTTGTGCCCGCCGCGCTCCCTCTCCGGTGGCCAACGTCGCCATGGGCCCTGCCGGCCACGAGCAGGAAGCTTCATCGCTGCACCCATCGGTGCGCCGTGACGGCCGTGCCGCTACTCCATCACTGACCCCAGCAGCTTCGTCGGCCCACGTGCGCCGCGGCCAGGTGGACGCGCAGGCCACTCTGCTCAAGGCACGGGAGCTTCTTCGCTACCGTCCGGTGGGTGATCTCTACGAGGAGTGTCTCAAATGGATCGCCGAGCTCATCAACGTCGCGCACGGGGGCTCCGACAGGCCGGCTCGCTCGCCGCCTCAGCAATCGCCTGCGGCGGGCGATGTCGCGCACGGGGCTCCTCCTCCACCTCTGGCCAGGGTGCCATCATTGAGCCAAGGCGTATGGCTCCACGGCGCAACCCGCAGCACCCGGCGCCGGCTCGAGAGGATGTGAGCTGCCATGTGGTGTAGCGTCCCCAAGGAGAAGCATGCATGCTTCCAACACCCCAGCATCAGGCTCGCGCGCTGCCACAGGAGGTGGCGGTGCGCGTGCACTAGGACCACATTCCACCCCCTCGACGACCTCCGGTGGCCATGACAGGGTGCCGCGCATTCACTGCGGAGCTCCGCAACATCGTCTGGCCGAGCAAGTTCAAGCCTGACCTGCCTCCACGCTACGACGGCACCGCAGACCCCGCCAAGTTCCTATAGCTCTACGAGCTGAGCATCGAGGCGGCCAATGGCGACGAGAAGATCATGGCAAACTGGTTCCCAACGGCCCTCAAGGATGGCGCGCGTTCTTGGCTCCTGAACCTGACCGAGGGGTCGGCTTCTTCCTGGGAGGAGATGCGCAGCCGATTCATCGCCAACTTCCAGGGCACCCGCAACCGTCTGCTAGCCGCGGGCGACTTGCGCCGCGTCAAGAAGCAACCTGGAGAGACCCTCCATATGTATATCCAGCGCTTCAACAACATCCGCCTCAAGATTCCCAAGGTGTCTGATGAGGCCATCATCTCCGCGTTCACCGATGGCGTCCGCGATGTCAAGATGAAGGAGGAGCTCACCATCCATGAGGATCTCTGCACCGCTCTGGAGATGTTTAACATGGCGAACAAGTGTGCAAGGGCTGAGGAGGGACGCCTCTCCCCCCTCGAGCTCCCTGATGCTGACCCAGAAGACAAGAGGACCAAGGCCAAGGACACGAAGCGCAAGGGGCTAGCCGTGCTTGCGGCCGAGCCAGAGACCAAGCGTGGCTGCGACCACCCCGAGTCGTCCAAGGGCAAGCAAACGTTCTGTGCCTTCCACAATGTCCACAGCCACAACACCAGGGACTGCCAGGAGCTCAGGGCTCACCACAACGGGCGCCTCGGTCGATGCCTCGAGCGCAACGATCGGGGCTACGGTCGCGGAGGTGGCCGAGGTGGAGGGCGCTGGGATGGATGCGACTGCCGTCAGGAGTGGCGCGACCAGCCTTGTGAGGACCGTTGGTAGGACTAGCCTCATGAGGACAATTGGAGGGAGCAGCCTCGTGAGGACCGCCCTCAGGGCAACGTAGCTTTGCCTCCTCCGCCTCCACCGCCAAGAAGGAACGAAGATCACCACCAGGACGAGGGGGCTAGGGGCTTCTAGGAGCCTCGGGCCATTGCCTGCATCTTGGGCGGCTCGTAGGGCCCGGCTTCCCACCATGTCTTCAAGCAGTTTGCGTGCGAGGTGAATGCAGCGCTCCCAAAGCCCGAAGCGATTCACCCTCTCAAGTGGTCCATGTGTGCCATCACATTCAACTCCTCAGACCGGCTCAAGTGTGCGGCCACTGCAGGCGCACACCCCATGCTCTACTCCCTCGTCATCAGCAATGTGACCGTCACCAAGATTCTCATCGATGGTGGAGCAGGGATCAATGTTCTCTCTGTTCATAAGTTCGATAGGCTTCAGGTGCCATACTACCAGTTGCACCCCACCAAGCCGTTCTCAGGAGTGACTGACGGATCAACACACCCGATCGGGCAAGTTCGCCTCCCTGTCACCTTCGGCGAGAACAACAACTACCGCACCAAGATCATCAATTTCGACGGCGCCAACATTCGTCTTCCCTACAACACCATCCTAGGGTACCCAGCACTGGCCAGGTTCATGGCGGCCACACACCACGGCTACAACATCCTCAAGATGCCAGGAAGCGGCGGCATCATCATGGTCGCCTGCCAAGAGAAGGATGCAGTGTGCTCCCTCGAGCGCGCCTTCCAAGCTACAACAGTTGAGAACCCGGAGGACGAAGATGACGCCCTCCCTCCCGAGGTCGCCCCCAAGACGAAGAAGCTGTGAAAGTGCAACTATCCCTAGGTGGTTTTGGTAATTCATAACAACATATAGCTCATTGAGCTAATGCTATTCCAAGACTATTATTTCAGGAAAGCTTAATGAATGGCATGGCATGGATGATGAAAGTGGATCCCTCAAAATACTAATGACAAAGGATTGGCTCAAGCTCAAAAGCTCAAGACTCTTCATTTTACATTTTAGTGATCCAAGATCACATTGAGTCTATAGGAAAAGCCAATACTATCAAGGAGGGATGAGGTGTTGCTTAATGAGCCTCTTGCTTCATGTGCTTGGTGTTATGCTCCAAAAACCCTCAACTACTTTCTCACATCCACAAATGACCTAAACCTAAAGCCAAAATCGGTCACACCGATTCTTCCTATCCGGCGCCACCGAGTTCATATGTCATAGCCACTGCCACAAACCCTAGGCAAATCGGTCCTACCGATAGGGATCTTGGTCTCACCGAGATGGGATTGTAATCTCTCTATTTCCCTTCGTAACATTTTGGTCTAACCGAAGTGAGCGATCGGTCCCACCAAGATTGCAATGTAAACTCTCTCTTTCCCTTTTGTAACATTTCGGTCTCACCGAAAAGAGCAAATCGGTCCCACCGAGTTTACCTGACCAACTCTCTGGTTAGCTAATTACCAAAATAGGTCCCACCGAGTTTGTGTAATCGGTCTCACGGAGATTACGTTATGCCCTAACCCTAACCATATCGGTCTTACCGAGTTGCATTTCGGTCCCACCAAAAATCCTAACGGTCACTAGGTTTACTAAATCGGTCCGACCGAGTTTGATGATTCGGTCCCACCGAGTTTGGTAAATTGTGTGTAACGGTTAGATTTTGTGTGGAGGCTATATATACCCCTCCACCTCCTCTTCATTCGTGAACAGAGCCATCAGAACAGACCTACACTTCCAAATTACCATTTCTGAGAGAGAACAACCTACTCATGTGTTGAGGCCAAGATATTCCATTCCTACCATATGAATCTTGATCTCTAGCCTTCCCCAAGTTGCTTTCCACTCAAATCTTCTTTCCACCAGATCCAAAACCTATGAGAGAGAGTTGAGTGTTGGGAGACTATCATTTGAAGCACAAGAGCAAGGAGCTCATCATCAACGCACCATTTGTTACTTCTTGGAGAATGGTGTCTCCTAGATTGGCTAGGTGTCACTTGGGAGCCTCCGACAAGATTGTGGAGTTGAACCAAGGAGTTTGTAAGGGCAAGGAGATCGCATACTTCATGAAGATCTACTGTTAGTGAGGCAAGTCCTTCGTGGGCGACGACCATGGTGGGATAGACAAGGTTGCTTCTTCGTGGAACCTTCATGGGTGGAGCCCTCCGTGGACTCGCGCAACCATTACCCTTCGTGGGTTGAAGTCTCCACCAACGTGGATGTACGATAGCACCACCTATCGGAACCACGCCAAAAACATCCGTGTCTCCAATTGCGTTTGAATCCTCCAAACCCTTCCCTTTACTTTCTTGCAAGTTGCATGCTTTAATTTCCGCTGCTTATATACTCTTTGCATGCTTGCTTGAATTGTGTGATGATTGCTTGACTTGTCCAAAGATAGCTAAAATCTGCCAAACTCTAAAATTGGGAAAAGGCTAAGTTTTTAATTGGTCAAGTAGTCTAATAACCCCCCCTCTAGACATACTTCAAGGTCGTACAAGTGGTATCAGAGCTTTGGTCTCCATTTTCTTTGATTTCCATAGCTGTTGGTGGCCATAGCCTTGGTTTCACAACCTAGGAGAGTATGGCGTCTAGTGAGGGAAATTATCACCATAAAGGTCCTTACTTTGATGGTACTAATTTTGCTAGTTGGAAGCATAAGATGAAAATGCATATTCTCGGACATAACCCCGCCGTTTGGGCAATTATTTGTATTGGCTTGCAAGGTGAATTCTTTGACAGGAGAGAGCCGAACCATGAAGCTAATGTGGAAGAACTGAAGATGCTGCAGTACAACGCTCAAGCTTGTGATATCATCTTCAACGGATTGTGCCCCGAAGAATTCAACAAAATCAACCGTCTTGAGAATGCAAAGGAAATTTGGGATACTTTGATTGATATGCATGAAGGTACCGACACCGTCAAGGAATCCAAGTTGGATGTGCTCCAAAGTCAGCTTGACAAGTTCAAAATGAAGGATGGTGAAGGTGTCGCTGAAATGTACTCTAGGCTTGCACTTATCACAAATGAGATTGCCGGCTTAGGGAGTGAAGAGATGACCGACAGATTCATCATCAAGAAGATCCTAAGAGCATTGGATGGAAAGTATGATACCGTGTGCACATTGATCCAAATGATGCCAAACTACAAAGATCTCAAGCCAAAGGAAGTCATTGGAAGAATTGTTGCTCATGAGATGTCACTTAAGGATAAGGAGGAACTTCACAACAAGTCAAGTGGTGCTTACAAAGCCTCATGTGAAGCCCCCACATCATCAAGTGAGAAACAAACCTTCAATGAAGAATTGAGCTTAATGGTGAAGAACTTCAACAAATTCTACAAGAGTAGAAGCAAAGAACGAAGCTCCAAGTCAAGGTCTTACAATGACAAAAGATCTTCTAGTCGAGAGAGAAATTGCTACAATTGTGGGAGACCCGGACACTATTCCAATGAGTGTACGACACCCTACAAAAGAAGAGAAGATTCTCCAAAAAGAAGAAGCAAAAGAGAAGAATCACCACCAAGAGAAAGGAGGAGTAGAGATGATCATTATGAACGAAGACCCTCACGGAGAAGCAAGGATTTGGAAAGGAATGACAAGTCATCAAGGAGCTACACAAAACTAAGACATCAAGCTCATGTTGGTGAATGGGTATCCGGCTCCGAATCCGACCATCACTCCGAGAGAAGCTATCACTCCGACTCCGAATATACTCAAGATGAAGGTGTTGCCAGTCTAGCACTTGTGTCAACCAACTCCTACGACATATTTGATTCACCAAATGAAGGAATTGGAAGATGCTTCATGGCCAAAGGTCCAAAGGTAACACATCCCGAGTATGTTGATTTCAATAGTGATGAAGATGACTTGCTTGTGGATGATGATTTACTTGTTGACAACTCTAGTGATGAATACTACGATGAAACGTCAATTAAGCATGCTAATCAAGATAAAACGAATGACAATGATAAGGAGAAGATTGAGCTTCTAACTAAAGAGCTAAACACTCTTAAGTTGGCTCATGAAACTATCTTCGAAGATCATCGAGAACTTTTAAGGGCTCATGAGAAGTTACGCTTTGAAAAGCTCAATCTTGAGCAAGAGCATGAGTTCTTAAAAGCAATCAATGATGATCTCCACAAGAAAAGTTCTTCTTACATTGCCAAGCATTTACTCTTGTCTACTTACATGCCTCAAGTCAAGTCTAGTAACAAGTACAAGAAAGATACTTCCTCTAGTAGTAACAATAATAATGTCAAATCCAATATTGTTGCTTCTAGTAGTTCTCTTGATTCCACTAATGATTCTCTTAGCCAAGTTACACTTGAGAAAGAAAATAACTTGTTGAAGGGAATTATAGAGAAAGGTGTTTACAAGAGCCTTTCCGGGAGTAAGCAATTCAATGAAATTGTACGCAAGCAAGGAAGGCACCGGAAGAATCAAGGTGTTGGTTTTGAACGAAAGTTAAATGCCAATGGAGTTGAGTGGGAAGAAGATCAATACCCCAAGACGAAGTTTGTTCCTCAACAAGAGAAGTATGAGCCTACTTCCTTCAAAAGAACACAAGCACAAGATGATCTTCCACCACAAGACCACAAGAACAAAGGCAAGGACAAGCTTCAAGAAGAGATTGATGCATTTGAAGAAGCACATAAGGTCTCGGTCAAGTGGGTTCCCAAGACTACGTCATGTTCTACTTCATCAAGTACAACTACAACTCCAATGATTCCCATCAAGATGATGTGGATCCCAAAGAAGAAGAACTAGAGAGTTCTTGAGGGTGACTCTGCCAACATTCTTCACTCATATCTTTTTGGCAACAACAAGTGCAATCAACTTCCACATCTTGCACTAGTTCAAGGAGTCACAAACCCTCATGTTGGTAAGGCAAGGGACAAGGTAACCTAATGATTTCATGGACATTATCTTGTGTGTGCATCACTCTATGTCTATGGATATTCTTGTTTGTTCCTTGTGGGACTAACCCATGTAGGTATGTTGAAAGTGCAACTCACTCCAAAGGATTGCTCCAAATGATCTACATCAACCTTGAGCATCCACATCTTCAACACCTACATGAAGTCATCATCGACAAAACCCAAGGTTAGTTCATCCCTCTAAAAGGGGATCTCACATCTAGGGGGAGCTTAACTCTAAGAATTGAGTCAAAGCAACTCTAATGGTGTGAACACATCAATGCATTATATAAAAGTGGTAACCCCACTTGAGCTTAAACGATGAGTATGACCTATGATCAAATGTTTTCATTTGACTCCTAAGTCAATATACTCATATATAGATGACCTAGTCATCGCAAATTGATTTGATAGATGCTAGAATTGGTTGTGTATGTTTTGCCACATATTTCATTTGCCATCTTATTGTGTGAGCATGTTGGTGCATATTTTACTCATTCGAGGACATCCACTTGTTGTTTTGATTGTTTGGTTCCTTTTTATTTTTGCCAAGTGGATGGACAAGAATGCCTAAGAACCTTCTCTAGCTATCTATGTTTTTCTTGTCTTAAACTCTATTCATGCTACATCACAAAATTTGATCAAGTCAGATTCGAACCACTCTGTGTGAGGAGCACTCGGAGTCCCCGATTCGTCATAGACTTAAACTTCCAAAACTTCTTTGTGATTCTCGGTCTGACCGAATCCTCCATTTCGGTCCCACCAAGATCATTAAGTTGATCTAGGTTTTCAATCTCGGTGCAACCGATTTGAACTTTTTGGTCACACCGAGTTGCTGTAACTGTACACAGTTATGCATCTCGGTGCCACCGAGTTGTTCCACTCGGTCACACCGACAGGGTCGGGCTATATATAGTCATGGGCAAAAATTTGGAAATTTCTCCGAACCTCTTCGCCCGCGCAATAGCTCGCTCTGCCATCAGGGTCTCTAGATCGTCTCCTCGTCGCCAGCCGCCTCCTGTCGCTGGTCTCTGCCACCGTCAACGGATTTCACCCCCGCCGTTGCCACCATAGCGAGTTCATCGCCAAGTTAGGGTATGAACTCGATCACTATGCTATCCTCGTCCGATTCCTAGTACATTGTGTTCTTAATGATTCTTGCCACGATTGAAACACTCCTATCCAGTCAATGCAATCCTTAGATTAGATGAGATTTGAAAATTTAGGGTTAGGTTTTCGCCGAAACCATCTTAGACCCACCGAGTTGAAAAATTTGGTCCCACCGATTTGGCTAATGCCATTGCACTAGTAACTCTCGGTCTGATCGAGAATTGCTAACTGGTGAGACCGATTTTAGGACTTTGTGAAACCCTAGCAGTCTCGGTGCCACCGAACTGTGACTCGGTCCAACCGAGTTCATCAGTTTAGGTTCCAAAACTGCTTCGATATCACCGAGTTTGAAAATCGGTTGATCCGAAATGCTTTTTGTGGAAAACTAAAACTGAATTTTTGCATCATTCTTTTGCAAAAATCTCTGCATTTTGTGATGCTCATCCATTCTATCTCATCTATAACTCTTCACAGGGTCAGCAATTAGTGATTTGCAGCATGTCAGACCAAAGTGATAGTCAGAACAGGTCAGAAGAGCAGATGCATATGAGTGAGGGCACTAGTCCCTCTAGCACTTCAGATGAAGGCAGCAAGAGCACCCCAAGCAACCTGCCTAAAGCTGCCACCAGGACAAGGAAGAAGAGAACCTCAGATTCTGAGGATGAGGATTACATGGCAGAAGAGGATGATGCTACTTCCAAGAAAGTAGAGCTCAAGAAGAAGTTCAGCTCAACTGCAGTAAAGCTAGGCATGAAGATTAAAAGGCCTGCAGGAAGACAACCAATGTCCAAAGCCAGAGTCTCCACTCAAATTCCTTTGGAATCCCAATCCAAAGAGCCTGCTGCAGAAGGAAAGAAAAGGAAGGAAAGGGTCAAAAAGACCATAGCCAGAGTTGTTGGGCAACCTTCCATGATGGAAGAGGAAGAAGTGGTTGCTGCACCAGCACCCAAGGCACAAAAGCTTATGGGTGATGCAATTAAGTCAGGGGCTGCAACATCAAAGCCCAAGGAAGCACCCAAATCTGCCCCCAAGCCCAAGCTTGCACCAAAGAGGAATACCAGGAGTATTCCAGCTGCTGAGAAGAACAAGGCCCCAGTGCCTGAAGTTGCTGATGAGGAAGATGAAGAAGGACAAGTCCCGAGGAAGCTCAAGCCCAAGATACCGGACCATAATGATGCCCATCCTGTGGCTGAAGACATGAACATCAGAAGAGACTCAGGGTTGAGGCTATGGAGGATGACAGATCCATATGCCACAAGGAGAAGGACTGCTGTTGATTACAGGTTCCATACAAAGGAACAACATGACTTCTATGAGACAATTTTGTTGGACAAGAAGCCCATAGTGTGTGATATGAGGTGGGTCGACTGGACCTACATGAAAGAAAATGAAGAACACTATCCTGGAGTGCAAGACAGTTTTGTTGCATGTGGAGTTGCAGATTTTGTTGGGCAAAAGCTCACCAACTGGAATGATGAACTCATTATGCAATTCTACTCCATAGCACACTTCTATCCAGATGGGAGGATAATTTGGACGTCTGAAGGTACAAGGTACCAGTCAACCATTGAGGAGTGGGCAAAACTTATCAATGCCCCAAAGGAGAGTGAAGATGACTTGGATGTCTATGCCAAGAAGAAGATGGACCACAATTCCATGGCACACATGTACAAGGAGATCCCAGACAAAGCCATTGAGACACATAAGTTTGGGTCAGTCCACTTTCTTCTGACAGGGCTGCCAACAATCAACTGGATCCTAAGGCACACTTTGTTACCCAAGTCTGGTGACCACAACATGATTAGAGGGCATCCAATCAACATGTTTAATTTGTTTGATGTGCCACAGAAATTCAAGGTCATGAGCCTTATGGTTGAGACCATTAAGAGGACAGCAGCAGATCAAAAGAGAAGCTGTGGATATGCCCCTCAGATTTAGGAGTTGATTAACTCAAAGATGGGCACATGAAAATATCTATTGGATAAGGAACATTTTCCTCTTTATCCAGATTTTGAGGACAATCAGGTTGTCATGAATGAGAATGACCCATCATCAGTACAAGCTCAAGAGAAGAAGGAGAAGGCAAGGAAAGAGAAGGCTGCCAAGATGCCAACTCAAGAGGAGGCATCTGAGTACTTTCTGAAGAACAAGCAGGAGCAGCTTGGTTACTTGATAGCATCAACACTGAGGATTGAGAAGGGATTGGCCACCCTAACTCAAAACCAGGAGAGCATGGAAAGAATCATGGAACAAAAATTCTATGATTAAGCCACACTCGCTCGATCGCTCACTCGCCCAGCTGCTAATGCTTCTCTCCCCCTCGCTTGTGCCGCTGCTCTGCTCTGATTAAGCCACACTTCAGTCGACTAAATCGACTTTTGGGTCAGTCAATTTTCAGGGGTACGGGGGTGGGGGGGGGGGGCTCGCCGGAGTTAAGGAAGAATCACCCGCAGCAGGGACGGGGGCTCGCTGAAAAGGTACCCCACTATCTATCTTAGGGTTTAGGGTGGGGGGGGCGGGGGGCCTAGAGGGCTGGCCGGGGCGGCGGTGGCGAGTTGTTTCGGGGCGGCGAGGCGGCGCTGGGGCCGGCGGTTCGGCCGGTGGTGGCAGGCGGCTCAGGGGTGTGCAGGTTGAAGATGAACTGCAGGCCCTCCCTAAACTACATGTCAAGTGTCTCTCTGCTACCATTGCGTTCAGTTTCGACAGTAGCATTCAGATTCCACAGTTAATTTCAGTTTCGACAGTTAAGTTCAGAGTCAATAGTTTTTACCTCATCTGTTGTAGCCAGGTGGTTTTTGGTGATGTTAATTTTACATCCATTTTTCATCATCTATTGGAGATGCTATTAGAATCCCACTTGAGATTGACGAAGTCTGTCTTGTGCTGCTTCAGCCTTGACGTCTTACGGCTCACCGGAGCTGCTCCAACGACAGAACGGTCCATCACAACAGAGCAGTGCCCTGGACGCCGTCTACAGATTCCTCAGATCTTCCTCCACACCTCTGATAGCCACCTCTGCCTCAACTACTCCAGCGACCAACCCAATGATGCTGAGGTCGACACGGCTACGGCAAAGAGGTTGTACACTTGTTGCATCACTTATTACTATACATTCACGTCGATCCATTAGGGCTATTTTGGTTCAACAGAAAAACGTCGATCCACTGGTTGTTACCATCACTCTAAATTTCTGCATGCTCTCCTTACATAATCTCACCATATTTTTTTCGTATGCATGTCAGATATTGTACACAGTCATGCTGAACATGTAGAGAAAAAGAGAAGAGTTTTGCGCGGCAATACAATGTCATGCAGACATCGCTCCATGGTGGGTTCAATGGCAAACCCTCCCCACTCCTCTCCAGATTGTAATCCAGAGGAAGATATCTGTTCTGAGGCGTATTCAGACGCCGCTGACCACTCCTATTTACCCCCAAGGTGTTTGCTCTACCTTGGCATGATGATGTTAGTCATATCATGCATATGTTACCTTGCAGTGCCTACTTTTGACATCATATATGTCATCTACTTAATTTAGACATGTTCTGTAATGCCACCTGTTTAGTTTCTATATCATATATGGGAATTATGCAGTCTCATGTCTTTTAGCCAGCCATAATATATGTGAAATGTGCAATGCCATCCTATTTAACCAGGCATCATATATTTGAATGATATCTTGCCCATCCTTTTCTTCATTACATTTCCATTTGTCGACAATGTTTGTACATTAAACTACTCTTCCTGTGAATCAGCCATTTGGGTGGGAGATGGAAAAATCTGGAGTGAAAACAAGGCCTTCAGAGCAGACAGTGCTACGTGTCGAAGCAGATCTCTTGTTGGGTCCCGATAGCTCCTCAGAGATGGACTCAGAGACAGATGACCAGTCCTATTCCCCCACTGAGGTGTATGCTCTAACTTGGCATGGTTATACTGCTCATATCATGCATACGGTGTCTTGCATTGCATAGTTTAGACATCATATACACAATATTCAACACCATGTTCTTAGTTCAGACATCATATCGAATGCCCTCTATTTAGCATATAAATCACATATGTGAATTAAATGATGCGATCCAGATTACTTAGATAACATGTAGGTGAATTATGTCATGCGATCTTGTTTAGTTATTCATCATATCTTTGAATTATGTTATGCTATGCTATCCAGTTTAGATAGACATCATATATGTGAAATTATGTCATGCTATCCATTTTAGTTAAACAATATACATGTCAACTATTTCATGCCCTCTTTTTTCCACACTATATATTGCATCTGTCTCTCATACAATGTCTGTACATTCAACTATGTGTCCTGTTTATCAGCCATTTGAATTGGAGCGGGTGATGCCAGTATCTAGCGGAATAAAAACACAGTCTTCAAATAAAACAATGCTACCTCTTGGTGGAGATAGCACCCCAGTTGTACATGCACAAGAACCAGCCCTACCACACATAACCCAAACTCTCGCAGATTGTACCCCTACTGCGATGGACAGAGAACCAGCTTCACCCAATCTAACCCCAACCCCAGCCGATAGTAACCCAGTTCCTGTTGACACAACACCATCTCCACCACAGAGCTCCCAAACAATAGCAGTTAGTAAGATAGCTCCAGTGCCCAAAGGGCCAGTACTATCACGGCGAACCCCAACTCCACCAGTTAGTACGCCTATTCCTATGGAGGAAGCACAACCAGCTAGTCGTAGTTTAGCATCTATCGCATTTGATGTTGTTAAATCGTATGTGCGTATCTTCCCATCTTGGAAATATTATACTGAAGATGAAGGAAAATGCCAGTTGCAGGTGTTTGTCTAGGAGTTATGTGTAAGTAATGTTATTCATGGCAATTACTTTGCTTTGTCCCATACATCCTACCTCCATGATGGTTATAATACAGCAATTTTTTTCCATTTTTCTCTATAGAGAAGGACCGATTTGGAAACTCAGGATGAGGTAACCTATGCTAATACCTCTGCTATCTTCAAGAATGCTTGGTGGCAGTATCGGAATTACCTGAAGAAAATGTACTTCACCGGCAAAGAAACTCATCAAATTCCCTTACGTTCTCCTGAGACACATTTACTGGACGATGACTGGGAACGCCTTGTTCTGTACTGGTCCCGAACCAAGAATGTGGTAAGGTCTATGAGCTCATTTTCTATTTTTAAGTATTTTATTCTTGCGTCTTATTGTACTCCGTTCATGTAGAACAAGTGCCTAAACCTGAAGAACAAATGTTCTAATTTAAGATTCCATTGCTATCATAGTTCAAAAAAGCACTAGGCGTTAATTGTGCATTTTGCCACCGCCTTGCGCTTTACTGACCAAAGCGCATGCTTATGCGCAGTTATGCACAGATTATGCGTAATTATGCGCAATGCGTTTTGCCAACGCCTAGAGCCTAGGTGCGCTTAAGCGCTCGCTTAGGCGCGCCTTTTTTAACTATGATTGCTTTTCTCTTGTATCACTATATTTACTGATATGAACTTATTTTTAAATTGAAGGATCCAATCGAAACTCCAATGGCACAGCAGGTATGTTCACGCATGTTTCTTTAACAGGTTTGCTCTTATCAATAGCTCTGTTGATTTCAATTTCAATTGTGTATACAGTTGACTTTCATATCATGCACATTACTAGCATCACAACAGAGCCAATAGTGTTGTTGTACATGTAGACCCGTGGTACCCATCTAAAATCTTGTTGTGCCGTGTAGTTTCCCACGCTTTGTATTCTTTCACTGCTGCTTTGTCTTGAACTGATATGATTTGAACCGTGTCTCTATTTTGATTTGGCAAGACAGTGCAGTGACCATAGGACATAGATATATGTTTGTTTGATGCTTTTATTATGTACTAGTACTTGGCAATAGAAGACTTGGTAGTTTAATCCTGTCCACCTTACTAATGAACTGGTTCACCGAAATGAGTTTCATATACTAGTATATGCTAAACTTGTTATGTGTCTGCTTGTTTCTTCTTTTAGAATGCTGACAGAATATTGGGGAAGAGTGCCTTATTAAGCAATGGTAAAGGAAGTAATGCAGATAAGGTTCAGGATAGTGACACATCCTTGTTGGTCTCCAACAAAGCTGATAAAACAACTAAGGAAGACTATCTTGAAGATAGTGAGACAACCCCAAAGTCCTGTCTTGGTTTAGCGTTCGAGTTACTGGCCACTACCGCATGCACAAGATATTCAAACTCACTGTCTGAATCAGTACGGTTTCTTGAGTCTCAACTACAAGCTGAAAGACATCGATCAGCTGTGCTACGACAAGAAGCGGAAGGACTGCGGAAGTCCCTGGAGCATTCAGATACATACTTTCTGGTGCAACAGCAAGCGTTGGAGGATTTTAGCGCCAAACAGGACAAAGCTAATCAGCTTGCTAAGCTTATTGCCAGCATGGTGGGTACCCAGGATAACATTTCTTGAGCTCTTCTGAAGTTGTTTCAGTTATGCTCTTGTTTTGCTGCCGCGTTTATTTGCACTGGTGGCCAATTTTGACGGCCAAGTGTATGTAATATGATGCTTTGTTCCCTATATTTGCACTGGTGGCGAACTTTGATGCCCAGTGGATGTAATATGTGTAATAGCGGTAATAGGCTAGCCTTAATTGCTTGCTTATTTATTTCCTTATTGTCTTGTTTAGTTGTTTGCTTGTAGTCACTGCAGTTCTTTTTCTGTGTTTTTCTAGTGGCCACAATAGCCTATTTTTGGTAACTAGGCCAAAATAATCATGGCAACACACGGACTGTTGTAACCATGGGCCTCCTGCAGGACGTATGATCCATGGGCCTTCGTTTGGCCGTAGGACCATTGGCCTTCTATACGGTCCATAGGATCCATCGGCCTTCTATACGGGCCTTAGGGATCAATGGGCCCTCTAGGGGCCGTAGGGTCCATGGGCCTTCTACGGGCCATTCTCCATGGGCCTCATACAGGCCGTAGGATCCATGGGCCTTCTACGGGGCGTATCATCATTTTGCCAATCATGGGCCGTACTATTCGTGGACCATAACGGGCCGTTAATAGGCCGTATTTGATAACTCTATGAAAACAGCCCAACGGGTTTTTTTGACATGAAAACGGCCCAACGTATTAACGGTCCGCAAACGGGCCGACTGTAACGACGGGCTGAATTTGGCCCACAAGCAGAAAATGACAATAACGGGCCGTATGTAACCGAATGCTGCAAATGAGCCCAAGAATCAATGGGCCCTGAGAAGGCCGAAAGATAACTTGGGATGGAAACGGCCCAATGGAATAACGGGCCGTTAATGGGTATAAAGTGATACAATGTTCATTACGGGCCAGTTTCACCACGGGCCGTTAATGGGCTAAGAGTTACAAAGGGCCTCATATGGGCCGAAAGAAGTCATGGCTCACACATGGGCCGGAAGTTAAAACGGGCTGAATCATATTGGACGGCCCAGATGACGCTACTGGGCCTAATTCGGATAGGGCGTAACGGGCCCTCGGTTAGCGGGCTATAAATGGGCTATAAGCGAATAGGCCGTTAACAGGCTTTCCGTGGGCCGGCCCGCCACCTTTTGACCAAGTCAAACGGGCTGGCCTTTTCACCGGAATGGGCCTCCGTTGGGCCGTGCCATGTGTCACCGTATCATAGGCGCCTTCGGTCCAATGAGCGGATGACATCCGTCCCAACGGTGAGCCGACACGTGTTTGCTCGAGCCAATGATGATTTTACACGTGGAAAATTCCCATTGGTCGGGGATGTTAACGGGTTATCGGATCCAAAACCTGACCCGATAGCTTAACGACGTTCCGTTACGGTGGATGCCACGCGTCAGTCACCCTTGACGAAAGCAGTTCTGTGACGCGCGATTTATCGTCATGGAAGTGGACACTTCCGTGATGATAATTTTGGTAATGTCATGGAACACATCTACGACAGCACAGGTATGACTATCTTGATTCTGTCATAAATTTTTCATGGATGTACATGCATGACAAAAAACGCGACCTACTATGACAAACACGTATCATCACAGAAGTGTATTTTTTTTGTAGTGCATATCCGGCACCCACTACGACGTCCCTCGAGCTGTCTCCTCTGGGGCAGCATTCCAGCCGCTCGCCCTCCTTGTTGAAGACCTTGAAGAACAGGGTGGCCGCACCATCATACTCGAAGTGGATCGCCAGGGCCCCTTCAGCGCAGCATGCCCGGGTGATCTCGCCCCATCCTCGCATCATGAAGATGTCTCCAGGCGGAACCACCTCGACCTTAGCTCCAGTGGCGAAGCTGCTGCACCCTGCGTGCTACAGCCACAGCTCCACCGGTCCCCTCGGAGGCAGCTTGCTGGCGAAGAATCGCAGGAGTCGGATCCAGGTGTCGGGGGGCATTGCCGCCCACACCATAAACTCATGCGAGCTACCCTCGGCATGGGTCCGTGGTGCTGTCGGCAAGGCAATGGCGGCCCTGCCATTATCATGAGGCGCCACTCGACAGCGCACTCCTTCACCCTAAGCGCGGGAGTATAGGAGGAAGCTAGGCGGAGGCCTCGATTGCCAAGGCCTGGCCACCTCTTGCCCCGCGCCGACGTTGTCAGGGAGGCAGAGCCGTTTCTTTGGTGGGAGAGGGTCAGGCCCCTCCCTAGGAGCCTTCCCCTTCTCTGCCACAGAGAACCTCCTGATTGGCGCCATGAGAGCGAGATGGAGAGGAGAAGAAGTAGGCGGGAGCAAGATGAAGGAGAGATGGGCAGGGGCTCCACCCGCTCGCACATTTATAGCCAGGAGAAGGTAAATCGTCGGCCTCCCACGATTTCCAGTAATGATGATCCTCTCTGCATGCAACATGCAGTTGTCAAGTCGAGCAGTTGCCGAGGCAGCGTGGGGAAATGGAGTCGCCCACGTCCAATCAATCGCCACGCGTCATCAAGGCTACATGCGGTTAGGGCCCGTGGCGCTCTGCACTTGCCCTTTGGCTTCGCCTGGAAGCCAAGTCCGAGCGTGCCTTGGGCCCGGGGGCTACTGTCGGTGTCCTGGATTTGGGGGTATCCAGCCCTGCCTACCTGCGGCCCATCGCGTGACTCCATCGACGGCCTGGTATGGCCCAGCTTCAACACCAACACCACAAGACCCTCGCGAGGGGCCAAGCCTCGCGAGAGGGATGACGCCAAGACCCCCGAAGGAAGTGGCCTCCTCAGGAGGACTCCTGAGGGGCGGAGAGTTCTATGCGAGATATCTCATGAGGCTCAGTCTGACGTGAGCCATGACGTCTAAGGCCAGGCGGGCGCAGAGCGCAGGTTTCGTCTTTGGTGCAAGGGAGGCAAGCCACGGGCACAGAGTCCCGACGAATTAGCCAAAGGTTTCCATTCTGGTGCAACAAGACCTGAGACCGCCAGGACGGCAGGACGGAGGTCATCACCGAGCCCACCGCAGCGTCACGACCAGAGGTTTTTCGCAGGCGAAGACTACTTTTGTCAGGATAGACTGTACTACTTGTCCCCTTTCAAATCCCGCCGTTGTGGAATCCCTTCCCGCTCATATTTGGGAAGAGGACCAAGGCCACTATATATAGGACTTAGCCACCACCATAGGAGGGGGACCAAAATCAGAACAAGTAGAGCGCCACACCAGCTCAAGAACACCTCACCTCCTGAGGCTTGTTCATCCTTTGTACTAGTTCATCCATAGCCCCTCGAGGCAATCCACCGCACCACACTGGATTAGGGTATTACACCACAGCGGTGGCCAGAGCCAGTATAAATCTCTGTGTCTTTGTGTCTCCTTGATGTAACGCCCCAGATTCGATGCGCCAGGTGACTGCCAGTTATTCGCCGTCATTGCTATGTCATTTTCTCACGTGTTGCATTTTGCCATGTCATCATCTGCATTCCATTTGCATGTTTTTCAAAACTTGCATCCGTTCGGGTTCTCCCGATTCTTTCCGTTGTCCGTTTGGAGTCCAGTCCACACTCGCACGCGCCCGCGGCACCTCCGAAATATTATTTTATAAGTGGCATAAAAGTGTTCTCGGAATGGGTTGAGAGTTGGCGTGCGGTCTTATTATAGTGTAGACAGGCCGCCTGCCAAATTTCGTCGCATTCGGACTTCGTTTGACTGCCCAACCGTTAAATATATAACCGCGATATAGTCGGTATATTCGTCGGACGTTTCGGTCTCCGAAACTGCTGTCGGGCCTCTCTCTCTTTGCTGCTTTGGCACTCGCCTTTCTAGCACAGCCCACCTAGGCCCAGCCTACTCCTCGTGTCCGGAGCCGTCCGATCGTGATCCGAGGGTCCGAAAACGGATGAAAACCCCTAACCCTAGTCCCCTGCCTATTTAAGAAGCCCCCTTGCCATTTTTGGGTGCCCTTAGCCTTCCCCTACCCTCAGCCGCCGCATCCCCCTCGAAAACCATGCCACCAGCCAGATCCATCCACCTCCTCCGTTTCCGCGCCCGGCCAGCCGTCCACCGCCACTTGGCGCCGTCCAACGGGTCAGCGCCGCCCTCCCCGCCGCCCTCCACCAACCAGAGGCTGCCACACGCCCCCGCAGCCCTCCTCCCTCCACCGAGCCCACCGGAGCCCATCCGCGGCCCGCCCTGGGCCGATCTGGGCCCGAGGCGCCCGCACCGCGCCACCCCTGCTCCCCAAGCTCCAGATCGGGAGAGGAGCTCCCGATCCAGAGCTCCGCCGCCTCGCTGCCGGCTAACTCCAGCGACCGGGCCTCGCAAGAGCGCGCCCCCGTCGCAGTCTCCCCTCACCGCCTTGCTAGACTTCACCCGCGCCATCGCCTGGACCTCCCCGTCGGTTCCCTGCCTTCCCACGTCGCGCTGGAGTCCATGGGACGCCGCCCTCCGCCTCGATCCGGCCAGAAATGGGACCCCGATGCCCGTTCGCGCCCGAATCCACCCCCCTGCTGCCCTTTGTCGCCTCGCCGTCGTCGTCCTACCATCACCAGAGCCGCCATGAGCCGCCGCCAGCGCCGCGCCATGGCCTCGCTCGACCTCCTGTCGGGGAGGACGAGGAGCGCTCGAGGCCTTCGTTGGCCGCGAGGGACGCCCTCGTGGGCCTTGCCTCCCTAGGGCCCAGCTCAGCCGGCCTGCCTTCCTTCTCTGCCTCCAGATGGGCCGAGCCCATGGTGAGAACCCGTGAAATCCCGCCCCTGTCGCATTTTAGTTATCCCGCGCTCGTCCTTTTTTTAGAAACCTGGTAAGTCCCTTAATATGCATATTCTGGTGAACTATTCATCGCATCATAACTCCATGCATACTGCTCCGTTTTGTGCGCATGATACATCAAATTGTTCGTCTCAACGAGTACTTCATTTCATTCCATTGCATCGTGTTCATTAGAGTCCATCTTGATGCCTGAATCATCATTGCAAGAGTGGTATATGATGTTAATCTGCTGAAACTGTTATAACTTGCTCATTTCTCATTTTTGTTGCATTTGATGTGTGCATCCGATGAGGTTGATGTCCACATCTGTTTTGATCTATGATATGCCATCTTTACAGGGGTGCCATCCATGTATTTTTGTGAGTTGTGTACCGAGTGCATCAAGCTTGTTAAGCAGGGTACTTGTTGTTGCTGTTTTGCTAGGCTGAATCTGTTATTTCGTGATGCTATATAAACATGCTGCTACAAGTCATTCTATGCATAATCTGGAGATGTTCACAAGGATGATTTGTTATACATGTCATGCTCTATCCATCCATGCACGTGGTTGCATTTATAGCTTGCTGTAGATTGTTGTAATCGTGCTCTCAAGTTGCTAAATTATGTTGCTGTCAGCCTGTTAACATTAAGTTCAATGTTGCCATGATTGTTGTTAGTTATCCATGCACCCTATGAACTTGATCTTGCCATGCTTAGCTTCATAAACATGTATTATTTTCTTTGGTTGCCTTGCCATGCCATGTATAGCTCTGTGGTGAGTGGTTCAAGCTCACCAACATGCCTACTTATTATTGTTTCTGCCATGTGTGAATCTGTCATATAACTTGTCATGTTTACATGGGTGCCATCATATTTTTAGTGCCTTTTTGGCTCATGGTCAGTAAGGGACTTTTGTTCTATGCAATTAGTAGATTCATGCCATGCCTTTGTTTTCCCTGTTAAGTTCCTGTAACATGTTGTTTGATAGCTCTAAACATTGCAACTTGATGTTATTTCTGAAAGTCTGAAACTGTTATTATTTGCAATCTTGTCATGTGTGTTTGAGCATGTTCTCGTGATTTCTGGAGATAGCTCAGTGTTCATGTTTTGTTATGCTTTACCTGTACATCATGTCCATGCCTTTTGTTATCATGTTGAGCTGTGGTAGCATATTGTTTTGATGCTTGCAAGATGCCTAGTTGCTGTTTTAGACAGATTGTTGCTATATCTTGTTTGGTGTGTATGTGTTGAACCGTTGCTCCGTTTTGAGTGTGCTCTATATGAAACTTGCTTGATTTTGCATGTAGTTTCATATTATCATGTTGCATCCTTGTTTTGAGGTGTTTGCTTGACGTTTGAATGCTTTTTGCATCAATGCCATGCTTAACTTGTTTTGCTCATATCTTCTAGGCCGTAGCTCCGAATTAAATGAACTTTATATGTAACTTGACTAGAATCTCGTGTAGATCATCTTGGTGCCTTTTAACTTGCTGTTTAACAACTTGAACATAAGGTTTATTCAGATCTGGACCAATTTCGAAATTTGCATATGAGGACTTACCGAAATTGTTATATGTTGTTCCCGGCCTCATTTAAACTTGCTTTGATGTGTTGCTCTTGTTTGCATCGTCTCTTGCCATGAGTAGCTGCATGTAGCTTTGTCATGCATCATGCTTGTTGTGCATCATGTCTTGTTCATGTGTGGTGTGTTTACCATGTTGTGTGCTTCTTCTCGATAGTTCCCGTTTCGTTGTGATCGTGAGGATTCGTTCATCTACGCTTGGTTTGTCTTCGTGGCTTCATCTTCTTCATGGACTTGATCTTCTTCCTTGCGGGATTTCAGGCAAGATGACCGCTACCCTGGATCTCACCACTATCATTGCTATGCTAGTTGCTTCGTTCTATCGCTATGCTGCGTTACCTATCTTTTGCTCATCAAGCCTCCCAAATTGCCATGAACCTCTAACCTTTGACACCCTTCCTAGCAAACCGTTGCTTGGCTATATTACCGCTTTGCTCAGCCCCTCTTATAGCGTTGCTAGTTGCAGGCGAAGTTGAAGATTGCTCCATGGTGGACAGGATTATGTTGGGATATCACAATATCTCTTATTTAATTAATGCATCTATATATTTGGTAAAGGGTGGAAGGCTCGGCCTTATGCCTGGTGTTTTGTTCCACTCTTGCCGCCCTAGTTTCCGTCATACCGGTGTTATGTTCTCGGATTTTGCGATCCTTACGCGGTTGGGTGATTTATGGGACCCCCTTGATAGTTCGCTTTGAATAAAACTCCTCCATAAAGGCCCAACCTTGGTTTTACCATTTGCCTCACCACCACCTACATTTCCCTTGGGAGTAATTAACCCGAGGGTCATCTTTATTATAGCCCCCCCGGGCCAGTGCTTGTCTAAGTGTTGGTCCGAAGCAGAGCCACTTGCAGCGCCACCTCGGGGAAACTTGAGGGTTGGTTTTAGTTGTACGTAGTGTTCATCCGGTGTTGCCCTGAGAACGAGATATGTGCAGCTCCTATCGGGATTGTCGGCGCATCGGGCGGTCTTGCTGGTCTTGTTATTGTCGAAATGTCTTGTAAACCGGGATTCCGAGACTCACCGGGTCTTCCTGGGAGAAGGAATATCCTTCGTTGATTGCGAGAGCTTATCATGGGCTAAGTTGGGACACCCCTGCAGGGTATAAACTTTCGAAAGCCGTGCCCGCGGTTATGTGGCAGATGGGAATTTGTTAATGTCCGGTTGTAGATAACTTAACACCAGATCCGAATTAAAACACATCAACCGTGTGTGTAGCCGTGATGGTCTCTTTTCGGCGGAGTCCGGGAAGTGAACACGGTCTTTGGGTTATGTTTGACGTAAGTAGGAGTTCAGGATCACCTCTTGATCATTGCTAGCTTCACGACCGTTCCTTTGATTCTCTTCTCGCTCTTAGTTGCGTATGTTAGCCACCATATATGCTTAGTCACTGCTGCAACCTCACCACTTTACCTATTCCTTTCCCATTAAGCTTTGCTAGTCTTGATACCCATGGTAATGGGATTGCTGAGTCCTCGTGGCTCACAGATTACTACAACAACAGTTGCAGGTACAGGTTATGCGATGATCATGATGCGAGAGCGATGTTACTTGTTTCGGAGTTCTTCTTCTGCTTCTTCTTCGATCAGGGGATAGGTTCCAGGTCGGCAGCCTGGGCTAGAAGGGTGGATGTCGTTTGAGTTTCTGTTTGTGTTCCATTCGTAGTCGGATGTTGATCTCTTGTAAGATGATGTTGTATTCGTGTGGCATTGTATGCCTTATGTATGTATCCCTGTCTATTATGTAATGTTGATGTAATGATATCCACCTTGCAAAAGCGTTCAATATGCGGGTCTATCCTTGGTGGGACCTTCGAGTTCCTTTTGGATAGGGTCGCATATTGGGCGTGACACTTGAGCTCGACGTGCTAGGCTAGGGAGGATCGCAAGTAGGCAGGCTGGGCAGGTTGAGATCTCCGCACGCACCCCAGAGTTCGAACCTCTCAAGGGTTGCTGGATCCCTAAATCTGACAGTCTCCCTTTTTCATACAAACGGTGACGCACAGAATGAGCATGCTCATCTAAAGATTTTCCCTCAACTAAACAAGTTGGGGTTTCAGCACGAGCACATATGGATCAAAGATGATCCAAGTAGAAAACTTTAAGTGGATCCATGAACTTTGTTTCTGATTTTCAATAAACACACAATTATACCAAGCAAACGAGCAGACAAACAAGGAAAGACATAAGGGCAAATGAAAAGATGAACAGAAGAACGACAAAAGAAAAGGCAAATCTTTTTGAAAATCGTTTTAAAAGTGGGGGATAGGAAAATGACAGGCGAATGGCGAATAATGTAATGCAAGAGATGAGAGTTTATGATGGGTACTTGGTATGTCTTGACTTGGCATAGATCTCCTCGGCAACGATGCTAGAAATTCTTCCTGCTACTTCTTGAGCTTGCGTTGGTTTTTCCCTTGAAGAGGAAAGGGTGATGTAGCAAAGTATAAATAGGCATTTCCCTCAGTTAGAGAACCAAGGTATCAATCTAGTAGGAGACAACGCACAAATCACCAATACCTGCGCAAACAATCAAACAACTTGCACCCAACGCGATAAAGGGGTTGTCAATCCCTTCATGGTCACTTGCAAAAGTGAGATCTAATAGAGATAGATGAAACTAAACAAAAGATAAAGTAAATTTTTTTGGTATTTTTGATCTATAGATCTGGAAATAAAAGATTGCAAAATAGTAGATCGGAAACTTATATGATGCAAAATAGTAGATCGGAAATTTGTATGATGGAAAATAGACCTAGGGGCCATAGGTTTCACTAGAGGCTTCTCTCAAGATAGCAAATAATATGGTGGGTGAACAAATTACTGTGGAGCAATTGATAGAAAAGCGCAAAGTTATGATGATATCTAAGGCAATGATTATGAAATATAGGCATCACGTCCGTGTCAAGTAGACCAAAACGATTCTGCATCTACTACTATTACTCCACACATCGACCGACTCCTGCCTACATCTAGAGTATTAAGTTCATAAAAAACAGAGTAATGCATTAAGTAAGATGACATGATGTAGAGGAATAAACTCAAGCAATATGATGTAAACCCCATCTTTTTTATCCTCGATGGTAACAATACAATACGTGCCTTACTGCCCCTACTGTCACTGGAAAAGGACACCACAAGATTGAACCCAAAGCCAAGCACTTCTCCCATCGCAAGAAAAACCAATCTAGGTTGCCAAACTAAACCGTATTTCAAAGAGAATTACAAAGATATTAAATCATGCATATAAGAATTCAGAGAAGATTCAAATAATATTCATAGATAAGCTGATCATAAATCCACAATTCATCGGATCTCGACAAACACACTGCAAAAGAAGATTACATCGGATAGATCTCCAAGAACATCGAGGAGAACATGGTATTGAGAATCAAAGAGAGAGAAGAAGGCATGTAGCTACTAGCTATGGACCCCTAGGTCTAAGGTGAACTACTCACGCTTCATCGAAAGGGCAATAGAGTTCATGTAGAAGCCCTCCATGATCGAATCCCCCTCCGACAGGATGGCGGAAAAGGTCCCTAGATGGGATCTCACGGGAACCGAAGGTTGCAGTGGTGGAAAAGTGTTTTCGTGAATGCTTCTGGTGGTTTGGGGATATATGTGAATATATAGGACGAAGAAGTAGGTCGGTGGAGTCATGTGGGGCCCACAAGGCAAGGGGGCGCGCCCTCCCCCCTTTTCGACACCTCGTGGCTCTTCTGACTTGAACTCCAAGTCTCCGGGGTGTCTTCTGGTCCAAGAAAAATCATCGCGAAAGTTTTATTCCGTTTGGACTCCGTTTGGTATTCTTTCTCCGCGAAGCTCAAAAACAAGGAAAAAAAATAGAAACTGGCACTAGGCTCTAGGTTAATAGGTTAGCCCCAAAAATAATATAAAATAGCATATTAATGCATATAAAACATCCAAAACAGATAATATAGTAGAATGGAACAATAAAAAATTATAGATACGTTGGAGACATATCAAGAATATGCGTTGTAATTATGAAGGTCATTATCTGGCTAGACACTTGTTATTTTTAGGTCAAGGTCGTCACATTTGGTCGCGTCATCCCCATGATCTTAGCATCATCACTTTAATTATGTCGTGTGAGTAACAAAGTCTAGTGGATTGCCCTAAAAATGAGTGCCACGTTAGTGTGGCACCCCGATTCAGAGAACTAGAGCCCTCGTGATTCAGTTTTAGATCAATGTCTTCTGAAACACGGTATAGATTGATACATATAAAACCACGATAATATGGTACTTAAATAGTACATTGTCTTAATAGTACAATACTCTTGCAAAGCAAGGTAACACCTCTGGTGTTACTAATATTGGTACAATATTCTCCCAACGACTTAGCATCGGTATACTAACGACAAAAGTGGAAATAACATAGCGAAAGACGTGATTGGGACTCCAATCCAAAGGGGCACTGTTGGGATATCATCTAGTCCACGTACTCGAATGACAAGGGATATTCCAGTACAGGCTCTCCTACATTGATGACCCACCAGTATAGGGGATCAATCATAGTCATTTCGATTAAGTAAGAGTGTCAAACCCAACAAGGAGAAGAAGGGAATGACAAGCGGTTTTTAGCAAGGTATTCTCTGCAAGTACTAAAAGTAGTGGCAACAAGTAGTTTGATAGCAAGATAATTCATAACGAGTAACAAGTGACAGTAGTAACAAAAGTTCAGCAAGGTGGCCCAATCCTTTTTATAGCAAAGGACAAGCCGAAGTACTTCTTATAGTGAGAAAGCGTTAACAAGGAGACATGAGAATTCTCATCTAGTCACGTTCATCATGTTTAGTTGATCTGCCTTCGCTACTTTGATAATTTGATATGTGGGTGGACTGGTGCTAGGGTGTTGTTCTTACTTGAACAAAGAACCCTCTTATGATTACCCTATCTAGCAAGCATCCGCAACTACGAGAGAAGAACTAAGATAAATCTAATCATAGGGTGAAACATATGGATCCAAATCAGCCTCTTACGGAATAACGCATAAACTAGTGTTTAACCTTCTGTCACTCTTGCAACCCATCATCTACTTATTACTCACCAATGCCTTCCCTTAGACCCAAGTATGGTGAAGCGTCTGTAGTCGACATTCACATGAACCACTAAAGGAAGAACAACATACATATCATCAAAATATCTAACAAATACCAACCTCACATGATTACTTATAGCAAAACTTTTCCCATGTCCTCAAGAACAAAAATAACTACTCACAAATCATATTCATGTTCAAGATTAGAGGTGTATTTAATATGCTTAAGGATTTGAACATATAGTCTTCCACCACTTCAACCAATTAGCATCAACTACAAGATGTAATCAACACTAGTAGCAACCTGCACGTACCAATATGAGGTTTTGGGACAAAGATTGAATATAATATATGAACTAAGGTTTTGAGATGAGATGGTGCTGGTGACGATGTTCATGAAGATTGGTCCTCCCATGATGAGAGGACCGTTGGTGATGTCGATAGCTTTGATTTCCCCCGCCCAAAGGGAAGTATCCTCGGCGGAATCCTTCCACTGAAGAGCAAAAGTGCTCTTGCCCAGGTTCCGCCTTGAGACGATGGCGCTTCATCCCGAAAGTCTTCTCTTCATTTTTCTAGGGCAAATGGCATCATATAGGAGGAGGGCCACAGAGGCCTGCTGGTTGGCCCACAAGCTTGGGTGGCGCCCTGAGGGGGTGCCACCTGAGCTTGCGCCTCATTGGTGGGTCCCCTCCCGATTCTTCTTCTTCGAGTATATTTTTATTAATTTCAAAATAATTCTTTGTAAACTTTCAGGTCATTTGGAGCCGTGGAGAATAGCTATCTCTATTGTAGCTTTTTCAGGTCCAGAATTCCAGTTGCCGGCAATTTCCCTTTTCATATAAATCTTGCAAATTAAGAGAGGAAAGACATTAGAATTCCTTCATAAACTAAAATAATGACCCAAAACATAATAAATAACAGTAGAAAAACATGATGCAAAATGGACGTATCAACTCCCCCAAGCTTAGACCCCGTTTGCCCTCAAGCAAATATCAAACTCGATAATCATGACCACATGTATATATAGAGAGAGGTGTCGATAAAACAAAATACGGACATGGTAGGATCATGATCTTTATTATAACAACAATATATCATGATAGAACTTCTCATGATTAAGTAATAATTCATCCACAATGCTAAAGCATTAACCATAAGCTTTCTTGAAAACCAACTATGTTCACAGTCATTGAAACAATTATAGTTCATCATATTTTCGGAAAGAGTCTATGTAAGAACTTCTATTTAGCAAGTTCCACGTACTCAACTATCATATAGTCTTCCATGATTGCTGACACTCATGGCATATTTACGGAGCAAAAGTTTCAGTCACACACATAGGAAGATGGGGTATTATTCTTTTCACCTGCCAACTTATTTACCTCGAGGATAATGTCAATAATAATAACTCACGATTACCTACATCCAACTGGATATATGTGTGTGGGTCTTTCCCTGCCACATGATGCTTGCCAAGTGGAGAATAATTGAGAATGGAATAGGGATGAACATTATTGGCTCTTGCATAAAAGTAAATACTGAAAAGTAAAAGATAGGCCCTTCGCAAGAGGAAGCAGAGGTTGTCATGCGCTTTTTATTTTTGGATGTGCAAACTCTTAATGGAGAGGAACATTACTTTATATTGCCCCTTGTGATAGCAACCTTTATTATGCAGTTTGTTGCTTTTATTTCTTTACCATAACAAGTTCATACAAAGCTTATTTTCCCATACAATAACATATCAAACATATTTAGGAGCAATTTTAATTTCTTTTTGCACCAATGACTTAGATATGGTGGACTCTCATGGCAAGAAACTGGGTTCAAGGGTTTTTGGATGCACAAGTAGCATTTCTAGTTAGTAAGAATTTTAGCTAGCTAAATATTATAAGCAAGCACCACATGTTAGAGGATCCATGACAATATAACTTCTATGTGAGTATAAGTAAACATAACCGATTATGTTGTCTTCCTTGTCCAACATCAACTATTTGATCAAGCATAGAACATTTGATGGGGGCTTACAATCATAAAAGATGTCCAAGATAGTATATTTATATGCGAGACATCTCTTCCTTTATTACTTTTTCATGAATTGCATCAATAAATAATGCTATGTTTGTTAACTTTCAAATTTTATCAATTATACTTCTTTTATGTGAAGTCAATACTCCCCACGGGATTAGCATATGATTATATAACTCTCACACTCAATTACATAGATAGATAGATCACGAAACAAGGACTCGAAACTAAATCATACTAAAACTTTATTCTTATAAATCATGATATAGCCAAGAACGAACTAAAATAGATAATGATGATGAAAGTGATGGTGATACAATACCGTGGCACCTTCCCCAAGCTTGGAACAAGCCAAGGGTGGTGCCCATACCCGTGTACTCAAGTTTCTTTCTTCTATGATGGTGGTGATGAAGTGGTAGGCTTGTCCCTCATGATGTTAATCAAGAGCTCCTTTAAAATCTGAATTTCTCGGAGCACATGCTGGATCATCTTATTATTCCTTTGGACTTCAGCCATAATGTGCTTATTCTTTGCCCCAAGCGTTCTTTCCTGCATCACTTTTACTTGGACGGGAGATGTCCCAATTGGAAGGTATGTGCATATGAGGAGTATTCTAAACTGTAAGTGCATCTAGTGCCCCTTAGTGATTTTGGTGTATTGAAGACTTATAGGTTAAGGGACTAATATGTTTGTGAGTGTACATAGGCTCTACAAGTCGATGAGGAGTTTGATATTTACAGTGAAAGTCGACCCCTAAAAATGAATGTCTTCAGCTGAAGACTTTGGTTCTCCTGAAGACTTTGAAAGTGATGAAATTGGTGTGACCTTGAAGACTTGGATATTCATGCAATGATTATGAAGCGTGAAGACTTTTGTTTTCGTAGTTTCATTTTATCTTTCTTGAGTCATAGGAAACACCGTACTGTTAAACGGGGTCGAGGTAATACTAAGGAAACTGATTTCCAAGTGATGCTCATCTCAAAATCCTACACCTACCCTATCCTTTCGAGTGAAGCCATTGGACTCATATTAGTTCAGTCAATTTCTTTAGTGATAGAGACGAAGATCTTCTGGTCTTTGAGGAATTTGTTTTGACCGAGGAGTTAGGAATTCGCCAATGCGGATTGCCTACACAGTGAGGAACATGATAGCCCTGAGGAATTCGAACCTCCAATCCGACCATTGTTGTGCTACGTGCCAGCTGTTCAAAATATCCTACCACCTAATGTTCATATCATTGAAGGGCATTTCTGTCTTATCATGTCGGGCTGCTCCCTAGGCTATAAATAGCCGTCCCCTTCAACCGCTAGCTGGTTGGCTGCTCCGAGAGAAACTGACACTTGTCAATTGAGAGCATCCCATCCTCCAAGGACTTTGAGCGAAAATCATCAAGTCAGGAAAACACAAAACCCAAAGCCAAACACCTACAAACCCAAAGTGATTGAGAATCACTAAAGAGATTGTTCCTGTGTGGAACTGACGCTTGTTACCCTTGAGGACTGTGTATCCTCCAGACGGTTAGGCGTCATAGTCTGAGCATCTAAGAGGAATTGTGGATCGCCGAATGACCAAGTCTATGAAGGTTTGGAAGTCACCTATGAAGACTTACGACGAGTGTTGTGCGAGGTCTGTGTGACCTTAGCTCAAGGAGAATACGGTGAGGATTGTGTGTCCGGGACTGTGCGTCCTTGAGTTTAAATACTCAGCCGTTCCAACCAGATGTACAACTGTCACAACAGTTGGAATTGGTCTACCAAATCATTATCTTCACCAAGCCTACTGGTTCTATTTCCTCAACCCTTTCATTTCCTCATTCATGTGTTGATGAACCCGATCATTACTATTTGAAGACTTTGACTGAAGACTTTCTCTATTTCCTCAATCCATTTTCTTCAGTCACACTGTCTTCACCCTACTTATCATGTGTTTACGCTACTTGTGCTCTGTGTTTGTTTTTCATATCATCATGATGACTATGTTGTTACTCTGTTATGCTTACACTTGAGAACTTATTCCGCTGCTAATTGTTCGTGACTTAGGAACTTCTTCACCCTGAAATTCCTTAGTGACGAATTTGTAAAAATTGCCTATTCACCCCCCTATAGTCGACTTAACGCACTTTCAGTTGGTATTAGAGCAAGGTACTCCCTTGTTCTGTGTGATTTTGGTTTAACTGCCAGGAGTTTTAGTTATGTCGACTACAGGAATGAAGAAAGTGACATGCCCCATCTTTGACGGTCATGAGTATCCCAAGTGGAAGGCCATGATGAATAAGCAACTCATGGCGATGAACAACAAACTATGGACCGTCACTGAGATTGGTCTTACCAATCTATGCAAGATGGCGGAGGCTGATGATATTCGCAAGTACACTCTACTCAACCTCACGGCGAAGGATATCATTCGCTCCTGTTTGTCCCAAAATCAGTTCAGGTACATCATGCATCTCAACCATGCGAAGCTTATCTGGGACCGACTCTCTGAGGTCTATGAAGGCCATCGTACTCGTCATGATCCTTGGTTTGAGGATTTCAAGGAATCTCTCAAGGAGATGACTTTTGCCCCAGAATCATCATCCACTGCACCATGCCTTATGGCAAATGGTGCCAAGGTAACTGAATGCTACCTTTCCGAATCTAGTGATGATGAATCGGGTGATGAATTTGGACCCAGCTACACTAAACTTGCTTCCCTTGCCACTAAACAACAAAGAGCTCTTGAAAAATTTCAAAACATGCTTGATGAAAGCGATGATATGTTGGGTGAGGAATTGAATCAAACTAAGACCTTGACTGATAGTCTTGAGAGACTCCAGTCTAGGTTTGACAACCTTCAAAATCATCATAACACTCTCTTACGTGATCATGAGAAGCTTTATTATGAACTTCTTTAGAGAAAGCAAGATCTCGAGAAGTTAAAAGTGAGTTATGAAGATCTTCAGAAGGAAAACGATTCATTGCTTGCTCAACAGATCAGTTCCGCTCAGGAAGAATTTATTCCACGATGTCTGAAATGCATTGAGAGTGAACATGCTAATTCTTCACCTGAATGTTCAAATGCTTCTATTGCTGCAAATTCTTCATCTATCTTAGTGGTCACAAATTCCTCATCTGAGGATACCACATGTATCATTGACGACAATGCAGGGCTGAAGGAATTGTATGTGATAGGCATATACAAAAGCCTCAAAGGGCATCAAACTCTTTGTGATGTGCTCAAAAAGCAGATCTTGAATAGGAACCCTAGGAAAGAGGGTATTGCCTTTGAGAGGAAACTCAATGTTGATGGGACCTACTAGAAACCTGAGCAGTATCTCAAAACCTCATGGGTTGCTGCGAAAGGACCTCCTGTAGATCCATGCACTTTATCTGGCTTTACTTGTGATTCTTCATATTCCTCTGATGAGTCATTTGACTCCAACTATAAATTGTTCAAGAATCAGAATGGTGAAGTATTTTCTCGATATGTTGGAACTAACTGCAGGAACGGTCCCCCTATGAAGAAAATCTGGGTCCCCAAAAGGTGCCTTGAAAATCTTCAGGTGAATGTCATCATTACACCACCTATGGAGAAAAGGAACCCCAGATCAAATTCTTCATATGGACCAAATTCTTCATCTGGATCAAATTCCTCACGTGGATCAAAATCCTCATATGAACATCATTATGCTAACCCTTCTATTTCGCAGGGAAAGTCTAAAGGCTATGAATATGTGCATTATTCTTCAAACCATAATGTTCATAAGTCCTCGATGAATTTCTCTGCTTATTCATATGCTTATCCAACTCTCTTCCGTGAAACGAAGTGCACTGGCTTCAATGCCATCTTTTTCTTATGGAGCTCGCAGAATGATGAACTCTTTGCCACCCCTCCAGATGTGGGTGGTGAAGAAAAAGAACTAATCTCTTATGCAGGGTCAGGTCTCCATACGAACTTAATCGTTTGAAGAATTTGCTGGAGACCTGAATGTGCTTGAATGGACGCAAGCTAATCATGAAGAAATGAATCACTCATTTCTCTCATCCTCATATTGCTATATCTGTTACCATTTATGAAATTGATATCATATTCTTCACTGATAAAGTATATGGGTTCGTAAGTTGCACTAATTCATCTGCAGGATGAACAACCGAAAGCTACTGAGTGGGTCCTTGATAGTGGATTTACAAATCACATGACCGGTGACAGGAACTTATTGATGGGCACTGATTTGTCTCCATCTCATCTGAAGCATATCACCTATGCTGAGAAAGGAAAAAGCAAGGTATTGGGTCTAGGTAAGGTTGCGATCTCAAAGGATAGACACATGGACAAAGTCATGCTTGTCGAGTCCTGAGGATTCAACCTCATGTCTGTCCAATGCTTTGTGATCTTGATATGGTTGTCGTCTTTGGCAAATATCGTTGCATTGTGCTAATGGAATCTGACAATTCCAAAGTCTTCCAAGGCTTGGCATCGAGACTTGGTCATGCTGGGATGAGGAACTTGCATACGCTCGCGAAGAAGAAGCATGTCATTGGCATCGATGGTGTCAAATTCCTCAAAGATCATCTTTGTGGGGCTTGTGAGGCTGGAAAGATCACCAGAGCCAAGCATCCCTCGAAGACTATAATGAGTAGGTGGTCCTCGCTGAGAAAATGAATGGTGGAAGTGTAGTTTCGTTCTGATGCCTCTCTTAAAGAGTAGGTGGGGGTGGAGGGTGAGGGAGTCCTGGATTAGGGGATCCTTGGACAACCGGACTATATACGTGGGCCGGACTGTTGGACTATGAAGATACAAGATAGAAGACTTCGTCCCGTGTCCGGATGGGACTCTCCTTTGCGTGGAAGGCAAGCTTGGCAGTTCAGATATGTAGATTCCTTTCTCTGTAACCGACTTTGTGTAACCCTAGCCCCCTTCGGTGTCTATATAAACCGGAGCGTTTAGTCCATAGGACATCAATCATAATCTCATAGGCTAGGCTTCTAGGGTTTAGCCATTACGATCTCATGGTAGATCAACTCTTGTAATACTCATATTCATCAGGATCAATCAAGCAGGAAGTAGGGTATTACCTCCATAGAGAGGGCCCGAACCTGGGTAAACATTTTGTCCCACGCCTCCTGTTACCATCAGCCTTAGACGCACAGTTCGGGACCCCCTACCTGAGATCCATCGGTTTTGACACTGACATTGGTGCTTTCATTGAGAGTTCCGTTGTGACGTTGAAGATAGGCTTGATGGCTTGCCTTGTTATCAAGGACAACATAACCTCTGGGGAAGCCCTGGCCTCAGGCCAAACCCTCCGGTTGGGAGGCTTCACTATGACCGCTCACTCGTCCGTCGGGCCGACGATGACTTCTCGAGTCATCGAAAATCGCCTCCGCGTCAGTGCAGAATACTCCGAACAGATGGATCTGGCTGAGTTGTCATCTTTAAATGAACTCCTGGATTGCATCGCCGCCTTGGGAGTTGCTACGGACTACGATCAGATTGGGCTTAAACCCGATCAGAGAGAAATTGAATCTCCGTCGATCACCCATCAGATAGCGGTAGTGGAGGAGCAATGCGACGACTCTTCCTCTATATTGAGGACGAACTATGTTCAGATTTCCGAGCTCACAGAGCCGGATACCCGCTCGCGGGAAGACATGCCCTGCATTCCGAACCTAGAGGCGGACTATGGGCCTGAAAAATTGGTGGATATCCCGGAGTCCGAACTGTTAAGCTTGGAAATTTCTCGAACTCCGGATCCAAGATTGGGTGAGGGTTCGGACTTAAATCCACCCACCCACCCAGATACAAGCGATCTTATCCACGTTAGACAGCAGTCCCAGGAAACGGTCCATCACTTTTGGGCCAGATTCCTCCTTGTCAAGGACAAGATCAAAGACTACCGCGATGAAGACACAATCTCATTATTCTGCAAAAATTGCACGGACGAGGGAATCCTCAATGCAATCAACCACCGTCACGTATCACACTTCATTGACTTGGAAACAATAGTACAAAAGTATTGCGCAATGGAAAGCGCCTGGAAAATCAGGCAGCCTCTTGGGAGCCACCGGTTTCCACTAAACCCCTCGTCCGGACAAAAAGGACGCACCCTCGTCGGTCGCCTGATCCAATAACTAAAAAATCGAAGCCCGTTACGGGGCGCGGAACCGTTCTAGAGGGATGGCTCGATAGGCCATGCAAAATACACACAACACCAGATACCGTACCAACCCATAGCCTTAGAGCATGTTGGATACTCCGGCAGGTGGCCAAGAGTGGTGAGGATATCCTCACCAAAAATACCGCAGAGCAACATCCCACGGAAGACAACAAACCTACTGTATTGACAGTCTTCAAGACTTTCACCTCAAACAATAGGCACAAAAGGGCACTCCGCGGCCTCGCTGAAGTCTGCCAAGTTGCAGCAATAAACCCCTATAACGACACGACCATAACTTTTAATGCCAGTGACGAACCAAATTTTAGAACAGTTCGGGCACCAGACGCATTGGTCCTCAGTCTAATTGTGGACGGCTCTCGGCTTACCAAATTTCTCATGGACGGCGGCAACGGACTAAACCTCATTTACGAGGAAACTCTCAACAAAATGGAAATAGACAAGAGCTGCATTGAGCAAAGTAGCACGGCCTTCCGAGGAATTATTCCCAGTCGGGAGGCGCGATGTGCGGGAAAAATCACACTCGATGTGGTATTCGGCACCCCGAAGAATTATCGGTCCGAAGAGATAACCTTTCAAGTGGCCCCTTTTAACAGTGGATATCACGCCCTTTTATGGCGAGATGCATTTGCAAGCTTCCAAGATATACCCCATTACGGGTACATGAAGCTCAAGATGCCCGAGCCCAATGGAATCATCACTCTTGCCAGTGATCCGGACATAGCACTCCGTGCCGAAAAGAAAACCGCCGCCTTGGCCCTCGAGGCATTGTCTGAAGCCCTCATGGTCGAAGAATTAACCGTGTTGCGCTCCATGGTGGATAGGGACGACGTGATCCTCGATAAGCGATCCAAATCCACCTCCTTTAAACCAGCAGATGAAATAGTCAAATTCCAGGTCCACCCAACGGACTCCGTGAAGACATAATCCATCAGGGCATAGCTGGACCCCACGGTTGGCACCGCACTGCGGGCGTTCCTACGCAAAAGCTGGGACATATTTTCTTGGCACCCTTCTGATATGCCAGGGATTGCACGTAGGCTGGCTGAACACAGCCTGAACATACTGAAGGGATATAAATCGGTCAAGAAAACATTACGGCGCTTCTCCGAACCTAAACGACAAGTCATGGGAGAGGAGCTAGCCAAGTTACTCGAGGCCGGATTCATCAGAGAGATAAAACACCCGGACTGGCTAGCAAATCTGGTAATGGTACCAAAGAAGGATAAATCCTGGCGCCTATGTGTCGATTTCAAAGACCTTAACAAGGCCTGCCCTAAGGATCCCTTTCCCCTCCCCCGCATCGATCAGGTTATTGATGCTACCGCAGGACATGACTCACTATGTTTCCTCGACGCATACTCCGGATACCATCAAATCAAGATGAAGGAGTCCGATCAGCCGCAACGACATTTATCACCCCATATGAGCCTTTGTGCTTCAACACCATGCCTTTCAGGCTCAAAAACGCCGGTGCCACCTATCAATGCATGATTCAAAAATGCGTGGAGAAACAAATCAGCAAGACAGTTGAAGCATACGTGGATGACGTAGTCATCAAAACTAGGCACGTTGAGTCCTTAATAGACGATCTGCATCTCACATTCGACAACCTCCGAACATATGACATCAAGCTCAATCCGGAAAAGTGTGTTTTCGGCATTCCCGTTGGAAAGCTTCTGGGCTTCATCGTTTCCAATAGAGGAATTGAGGCAAACCCAGCTAAAATCCGAGCTTTGTCATAGTTGGCTATGCCAACAGACCTTAAACAAGTCCAAAAATTATCCGGATGTGTGGCAGCTTTAAGCCGCTTTATCTCCAGACTAGGAGAAAAGGCATTGCCACTCTATCGCCTTCTTCGATGCACCGATCACTTCGAGCGGACGGACGCGGCAACAGCCGGATTGGAAGAAATAAAGGCTCTTCTAGCAAGCAACCCAATCCTGGCCGCGCCAAACATCGGCGAACCCATGTTATTATACATATCGGCCACACACCAAGTCGTGAGTGCGGTGCTCGTCGTCGAACGAGAGGTGGACGGACACAAATTCCCGCTTCAGAAGCCGGTATACTATGTATCCACTGTCCTCACACGATGCAAATCCCAGTACCCACATTACCAAAAAATAGCATACGCGGTCTTGATGGCATCCCGGAAGCTACGACACTACTTTCAAGAATGCTCCATAACGGTGGCCTCCGAGGTACCACTCAATGACATAATAAATAACCGCGATGCCACGGACCGGATTGCCAAGTGGGCCATTGAGCTCCTCCCATTCGACATTACATACAAACCACCGAGGGAGTCCTGGATTAAGGGGTCCTCGGACAGCCAGACTATATGCGTATGCCGGACTGTTGGACTAAGAAGATACAAGATAGAAGACTTCATCTGGTGTCCAGATGGGACTCTCCTTTACGTGGAAGGCAAGCTTGGCAGTTAGGATATGAAGATTCCTTTGTTTGTAACCGACTCTGTGTAACCCTAGCCCCCTCTGGTGTCTATATAAACTAGAGGGTTTAGTCCGTAGGACAACAACAATCATAACCATAGGATAGCTTCTAGGATTTAGCCCCTACAATCTCATGGTAGATCAACTCTTGTAATACTCATATCATCAAGATCAATCAAGCAGGAAGTAGGGTATTACCTCCATCGAGAGGGCCTGAACCTGGGTAAACATTGTGTCCCCCGCCTCCTGTTACCATTAGCGTTAGACACACAGTTTGGGACCCCCTACCCAAGATCCGCCGGTTTTGAAACCGAAATTGGTGCTTTCATTGAGAGTTCCACTATGACGTCAAAGATAGGGTTGATGGCTCGCCTTGTTATCAAGGACAGCATCACCTCCGGGGGAGCTCTGGCCTCAGGCCAAACTCTCCGGCTGGGCGGCTTCGTCTTAATCGCCCGTTCGGCCATCGGGCCGACCATGACTTCTCAAGTCATTGAAAACAGCCTCCGCTTCAGCTCGGAATACGCTGAGCAGATGGATCCTACAGAATTATCATCTTTAAATGGGCTCCTGGATCGCATCGCCGCTCTGGGAGTCGCTTCGGACTACGATCAGATTGGGCTTAAACCCGACCAGAGAGAAATTGAATCTCCGCCAATCACCCATCAAGTAGCGGTGGTGGAGGAGCGATCCAACAACTCTTCCCCCACATTGAGGACGAAATATGTCCAGATTTCCGAGCCTACCAAGCCGGATACATGCCCGCTGGAAGATGTGCCCCGAACTCCGAACTTAAAATCGGACTATGGGCCGGTAAAATTGGTTTACATCTCAGAGTCCAAACTATTAAGTTCGGAAACTCCTCAAGCTCTGCGTCACGAATCATATCTGGGTCCGGACTTAAATCCACCCACCCGCCCAGACTCAAGCAATATTTCCCGCATCAGACAACAGTCCCAAGAGACTGTACAACACTTTTGGGCCAGATTCCTCATCGTCAAGGACAAGGTCAAAGGCTGTTGCGATGAAGACGCAATCTCACTATTCTACAAAAATTGCACGGACAAGGGACCCCTCAATGCCATAAATCATCGTCACATATCATGCTTCAATGACCTGGTGATTATAGTACAGAAGTACTGCGCGATGGAAAGCGCCTGGAAAACTCAGGCAACCTTTTGGGATCCACTGGCTCTCGCTAAACCCCTCGTCCGAACAAAAAGGGTGTACCCTCATAGGTCGCCCGATCCAATCGCGAAGAAATCGAAGCCCACTTCAGGGCGCACAACCCTTTTGGAGGGATGGCTCGATAGGCCATGCAAAATACACACCACACCGGATACCACACCAACACACAACCTTAGAGCATGTTGGATACTTCGGCAGGTGGCCAAAAGCGGCGAGGATCTCCTCATTAAAATACCGCAGAGCAACATCCCACAGAACACAACGCTACAGTATTGACTGTCTTCGGGACTTTTGCCTCAGGTAATAGGCGCAAGAGAGCACTTCGCGGCCTCGCCGAAGTATGCCAAGTCGCAGCAATAAACCCCTGGAACGACACAGCCATAACTTTTAGTGCCAGTGATGAACCGCAATTCAAGACAGTCCTGGCACTAGCCACCTTAGTCCTCAGTCCAATCGTGGATGGCTGCCGGCTTACCAAAGTTCTCATGGACGGCGGTAGCGGACTAAACCTCATTTACAAGGAAACTCTCAATAAAATGGAAATAGACAGGAGCCGCATTGAACAAAGCAGCACAACCTTTAGAGGAATTATTCCCAGTCGGGAGGCACGATGTGCGGGAAAAATCACACTCGATGTGGTATTCGGCACATCGGAGAATTATCGATCCAAAGAAATAACCTTCCAGGTGGCCCCTTTCACCAGTGGATATCACGCCTTGTTAGGGCGGGATGCGTTGGCAAGATTCCAAGCTATACCCCATTACGGGTACATGAAGCTCAAAATGCTTGGTCCCAATGGAATCATCACCCTTGCCAGTGATCCGGACACAGCACTCTGTGCTAAAAATAAAACAGCCGCCTTGGCCCTCGAAGCATTGTGCGAAGCCCTCGCGACCGAAGAATTAACTGCATTACACTCTATAGTGGATAGGGACAATGTGATACTCGATAAGCGATCCAAGTCCACCTCCTTCAAACCAGCGGACAAAATAGTCAAATTCCAAGTCCACCCAATGGACTCCTAGAAGACAACATCCATCGGGGCACAGCTGGACCCCTCAATTGACGCTGCACTGCGGGCGTTTCTACGCGAGAATTGGGATATTTTCGCCTGGCACCCTTCTGATATGTCGGGGATCCCTCGTAGGCTGGCCGAACACAGCCTTAACATACTGAAGGGATACAAGCTGGTTAAGCAAACACTACGGCGCTTTTCAGAACCCAAACGACAAGCCATGGGAGAGGAACTAGCCAAGTTACTTGAGGCCGGATTCATCAGAGAAATAAAACACCCGGATTGGCTAGCAAATTTGGTGATGGTACCAAAGAAGGATAAATCCTGGCGCCTATGTGTCGATTTCAAGGACCTCAACAAGGTCTGCCCTAAGGATCCCTTCCCTCTCCAACGCATTGACCGGATTATCAATGCTACCACGGGACACAACTCATTGTGTTTCCTCAATGCATACTCCGGATACCATCAAACCAAGATGGCGAAGTCCGATCAAGCAGCAACGGCATTTATAGCCCCATACGGGTCTTTCTGCTTCAACACTATGCCTTTCGAGCTCAAAAATGCTGGTGCCACCTACCAACACATGATTCAAACATGCCTAGAAAAACAAATCGGCAAAACAGTTGAAGCATACGTCGACGACATAGTCATCAAGACCAGACATGCCGAGTCTTTAATAGACGATCTAAAGCTCACGTTCGATAACCTCCAAACATATGACATTAAGCTCAATCCGGAAAAATGCATTTTTGGCGTCCCCGCCGAAAAGCTACTAGGGTTCATCGTTTCCAATAGAGGAATTGAAGCAAACCCAGCTAAAATCCGAGTTTTGTCACAGTTGGATACCCCAACAGATCTCAAGCAAATCCAGAAGCTAACTGGATGCGTGGCAGCTCTAAGCCACTTTATCTCCAGATTAGGAGAAAAGGCTCTGCCACTTTATCGCCTTCTTCGACGAACCGAACACTTTGAGTGGAAGGATGCGGCAACGGCCGGACTGGAGGAAATAAAAGCTCTTTTAGTGAGCAACCCAATCCTGGCCACGCCGAACGTTGGCGAACCCATGTTGTTATACATAGCCGCAACACACCAAGTTCTAAGTGCGGTGCTCGTCGTCGAACGAGAGGAGGACGGACACAAATTCCTGGTTCAGAAGCCGGTATACTACGTATCCACTATCCTCACACCATGTAAATCCCGGTACCCACATTATCAAAAAATAGCATACACGGTCTTCATGGCATCCCGGAAATTACGACACTACTTTCAAGAGTGTTCAATCATGGTGGCCTCCGAAGTACCACTTAATGACATAATTAACAACCGCGATGCCATGGGCCGGATTGCCAGGTAGGCCATAGAGCTCCTCCCATTCAACATAACATATAAACCACGGCGACCCATTAAATCCCAAGTACTAGTGGATTTCATCATCGAATGGACACATGCCGAACTCCCTAAAGAGTACGACACATACTCCAACTGGATCATGCACTTCGACGGCTCTAAAATGCTGGCAGGTCTCGGGGCAGGTGTTGTCTTAACATCTCCCATGGGAGATACAGTCCAATACATACTCCAAATATTATACACAGACTCTAACAACGCAGCCGAATACGAGGCCCTGTTGCATGGTCTTCGGATGGCCGTCTCCATGGGCATTCAGCGCCTAGAAGTGCGTGGGGATTCAAACCTCACAGGATCTCAAATAAATGGGGAATTTGATGCCAAAGATCCAAAAATGGCGGCTTATCATAATGCCGCCCTTAAGATGTCAGCTCGGTTCAAGGGGCTCGAATTTCATCATGTGGTTCGAGAAAACAATCAAGCGGCGGATGTCCTCGCCCGAATCGGTGCTAAGCACGACCCCTTCCCATCTAACATCTTTTTGGAAAGGCTTTTCAAGCCATCCGTGGTATTGGAAGGGGAGACTGGCAACATCAGTCCGGATCCGACCACAACCCCAGAATCCAAACACACTGACATAATCGGGGGCTCCGCCACCGAAATAACACCTTTGCCCCATCTTATCATGGTTGTTATCGCCCCATGGACTGAACCCTTATTAGCCTACCTTAATTGGCACGAACTCCTCGAGGACCAAAACGAGGCACGCTGCATTGTGCGGCGCTCTAAAGCCTACAAGGTCCATGAGGGAGAGCTTTATAAGAAAAGCGCTACCGGGGTACTTCAAAGATGTATCTCCGAAGAGGAAGGGCGACAGCTCTTGGCTAAAATTCACGCCGGCCTCGGCGGTCACCACGCCGCAGCTCGGGCCCTTGTAAGCAAGGCCTTCCGTACAAGTTTTTACTGGCCGACGACCTGAGCAGAAGCACAAGACCTTGTCCAACATTGCGTCGAATGCCAGCATTTCGCCAACCAAAGCCATATGCCGCCCACCACCCTACAAACAATCCCCATCACTTGTCCCTTCGCGGTGTAGGGGCTCGATATGGTCGGACCCCTTAAAGGCGGAAGCCATAAGAAAAGATACATGTTGGTCATGGTGGACAAATTCACCAAGTGGATAGAAGCCAAACCAGTCAAAACGGCTGAATCCGGACCAGTGATAGACTTCATATCGGGTGTAGTACACCATTATGGTGTCCCCCACAGCATCATCACTGACAACGGCTCCAATTTGAGGCCGATGAGGTGAAAACTTGGTGCGGCAAGATGGGCATTAAGCTCGATTACGCCTCCGTCTATCACCCTCAAATAAACGGTCAAGTCAAACGAGCCAATGGTCTTATTATGAGCGGCCTTAAACCTAGAAAAGTGCGATCCTCAAAAGAATCAGACATGCACTGGGTTGAGGAGCTCGACTTCGTACTCTGGGGGTTACGGACCACGCCGAATTGCACTACTGGATACACACCATTCTTCATGGTGTACGGCGCAGAGGTTGTGCTGTCTTGTGATATTATTCATGACTCACCTCGAGTGCACATGTACGAGGAGAGAGAGGCCGAGCTCGGTCGGCAGGACAGTTTATATGCCCTGGAAGAGGAGCGCGACGTCGCAAAAGCCCGTTCTGCATTCTATCAACAACAGGCTCGCAGGTATCAAAGCAGAGAAGTATGGGCCAAGACATATAATATTGGTGAACTCGTTCTACGTCTATCGGAGAAGAAAAAGGACAAGCTCAAGCCCAAGTGGGAGGGTCCCTTCATTATTGACAAAGTTCTCACCGGAGGAGCATACCGACTGCGGGATGCATCCGATAATCGCCTCGAGCCGAACCCATGGAACGTAGCCAGACTCCAAAGATTCTATGCCTAGCGCCGAACTCCCCGTTCGTCTCCTTCCCTCTGTTGCTTTTTGATTTTATTTTTAGCCCTCTTCTCGCCTTTCCTTTTTGAAAAGCTCTAATGCTTTACTGTGGCTAGACTACTGTCACACCCTAGCTAGTCATGCATTAGAGTGTTGCATCATGTTTACTCTTTCATCAGAAACCTGAAATGGGGATGACAGAACCCCCAGTCCCCTCTGAAACCAACTAGGGTTTACTAAAAACTTTTTCAATGAACCTGAAATGCCCTTCTAAAATGCCCATCATTTTTGTCTTGGTTCAGAACCTCTGCCAAAAGTGGTGCACATTTTCCTAGGCCATCTTAGGGTTTTTGAATTAAATCATAAATATTTGAATTTGGGCATTTAAAATTATATAAAATATTTAAATGCTCAAATATCTCCAAACTAAAATGTTTCATGTTGGAAATAATCCAACTATGGACCAGGAGTAGTTTGGTGATTTTAGGAGTAGCCTAAGTATTTTATTTAATTCAACAAAGTTGCAGAAGTATTAAAAAAACAGAAAACAGAAAGAAATGGAAAAACTTACCTGGCGCCCAGCACCCGGCCCACCTGCCGGCCCAGCCCAGCGCCGCTCCAGCGAGCTGCTTGCCGGCCAGGCAGGCAGGCAGGTGCCCGACGGCGACCGCAGCGCGCGCCACGCACCTGCTCGCCGCCTCGCCGCTCCCCGCGCCCGGTGATGTCGTGGACCGGCCTCCCTTGCTCCCCCGAACCCCCCAGACACCCCCTCTCCTCTCCAGCTCCTCCCCCTCGCGCTCCCCCGCCATGGCCGACGCTACCGCCGCCGTGCCTGCGTCGTAGCCGCGCTCCCCGCCGCCCGTGCGTCCTCTCGTCGTGTCCAGGAGCTCCGCCGCTGTCCACTTCATCGAGCAAGCCGAGCCCCGAGCGCTCGCGACGTCCGAGTACACCGCACCGACCTCGCCCGAGTCCGCCGTCGCCGGAGATCCCCTTCAACGCCGTCGTCGCTCCGGTCCATCCCCGGCCGCACCAAGGGCTTCATCGCACTCACTGTGAGCTTAGCCATCTTTCCCCCCTCCTTTTCTTGCTCCCGAGCCATGTAGCGACCTCCCGGAGCTCAACCGCACCCACCGCCGTGGAGCTCGTCGCCGACGTGCTCCCGGTCATCCTCCGGCCACTCCACGGTGTCCATCATGCTCACCGTGTCACTTAGCACCTAGCTAGCCACTCCCCGAGCCTCACCGACCCCTCTAGCATCAAGTTCGTCTTCGGCCGAACCCCGATGGCCGCCAAAGTCGTCGCCGGTGCCAACTCCGGCCACCCCGACCCCAACGGACTCCACCAAGAGCCGCGGCTCGTCCTCAGCTCCACTCCGGTGGTCTCCGCGACCCATTTGGTGGCCGAAACGGCCAAAACCACTTCCGCCGCCGCGTCGGGCTCGCCAGCGGCTAAACGCCGGTGCAGCCGACCCGGGTTTGACCACGGGTGGGCCCTGGTTGACTCCCCTGAGTCAATGACAGGTGGGGCCCAGCCCTGTTAATTAAACAGGTTTAGTTTTATTAAACTTTAATTAATCTAATCACACTGACACGCGGGACCCACTGTCAGGTTTGACCCGGACATGTCCCGTTGACCTGCTGACATCACACTGACGTCAGGCTGACGCAATAATTGATTTTCTGGAATTAATTTAATATAGGAAATTCCAGAATATAGTTTAAACTTCAAAAATTCATAACTTTTATTCTGTAACTCCAAATCAGACAAATTATATATGAAAAATGATCAGGAAAATCCAATCTATCCATCTGTACTATTTTCATGCATGATTAAACAAGTTAACGTGATGTTTAATGCAGAACAAGGAAAAACACTTTAAAGGGCCATGTTTGAGTTTGAAATTTGAATCTTTGATTCAAATTGGTTCAAACCCTTCTGGTCTTAGTTGCATTAGCCCAACACACTCATATTGCTATGTTTCATGCATGCATCATATTGTTGCACATTGTTTGGTGATGGTTGTGTATCGGTGTTCTTTGCGGCAGGTTCTGCCTCTGAGGAGTATCGTGATTACCCTAACGAAGAACCGTATCAGTGCATCGAACCATCAGGCAAGCAACCAACCATTTGATCATATCGATACAATCCCATGTTCTCGCTCCTGCTCTCTTTTACTGCATTAAGACAACGCGTTTCAAACTGCTGTGTGCCACGGTAGTTGAACCCACTTCCTCTGCATGACCTGTCATTGCCACAGTAACTAGATGAAACCCACTAGCATGTGTAGGAGTTGATTGAGCCATATGTATGTGTTGTTCCTACCTTGCTATGCCTGCTATGCTTAGAGTCGTGTCAGGTCTGGTTCATCTGGGTGATGGGCTAGAGTGAAATGATTATGTCGGTAATGAGAGTGGTGTGGTGAACACGATTTGGTAAAGGTATCGATGAGAGGCCATGTAGGAGTACATGGTGGGTTGTTTCATTGAAGCCGACCTTAAGCACTGAGATCTGTATGTGTGATTTAAGAATCAGCTACTACCATGCATTGGGCCCGAAACCAATGGACCCTCTCGGCTTCTTATTCACCCTAGTTCTCCGTCCAGGAGTTGCAAGTAGTTTCTGATGTTTGTAGCCTACTGGAGGCCGTGGACAGCGCTGACCGTAGGGGTGGGCTGTGATGCGGTAGGTACGTGGCCGGGTGTACCGAATACCCGTTAGGTATCTCGGGAACCCTGTTCACATCGTTCGGGGCCGTATGGGAAACCTCGGCCGGACTCCCTGCGGATGGAACCTGGATAGGCGATAAACCTGGACTGGAGGCTTAGGTGGTTAGGCAGGTCGTGGCCGACACCCATGTTGGGCTTCCGCTTGAAGGTTGCCGAGTACATGTCGTGTAAACGACGGTAAGTGGTGAGAGCGTGTATGAAGAAGTACACCCCTGCAGGGTTATCATGATCTATTTGAATAGCCGTGTCCGCGGTAAAGGACTACTTGGTTGCCTATACAGTTCATAGACAAGTAAATGGAAACTACTAAAAGCCTCAAGATAAGTGTGAGTGCCGAGGATGGCTCTTCCGTAGGAAGACGGAGGTGGATCCTCGGTAGTGTATTGAATTGGTGAGTAGTGGACTCGTGTATGCAAAACCATTTCAAGTTGGAGTCTCGTAGGATAGCCTAGCCAAGAGTCAAAGCTGGCTTGCTGCAACAACTCCACCAACCCTTCTTGATAATATGCATGTATGTAGGATCTGATGTAAGTCTTGCTAAGTACCTTTGTACTCATGTTGCTATAATTTACATTTTTACAGAAGACGCTGCAACCCCTTCTGATGGGTTCTACGTAGACGTTGACATCAATGAGTAGGCTAAGGCCCAGGTGGTGATCCTGAGCTTGTGAAGGACCACGTAGTATAGCTAGGCTTTCCAAGCCTCTTTTATTTTACTAGTTGTCTGTACTCAGACAAGTTACTTCCGCTGCTGGTTTGTATGACTGTATGACTTGAATGCTGGGTCGTGTGACCCGTACCTGTGTGTATGATTATGTATGGCTCCCTGAGCCTTAAATAAAGTACTTGTGTCGTAGAGTCATGTTGTGATGCCTTGTTGTATTTGCACATATCGAGCATACTGTGTGTATGCTATTGAAATGCTTGGTATGTGTGGGATCTGACTATCTAGTTGTTTATCTTTAGTAGCCTCTCTTACCGGGAAATGTCTCCTAGTGTTACCACTGAGCCATGGTAGCTTGCTACTGCTCTGGAACACTTAGGCTGGCCGGCATGTGTCCTTCTTCGTTCCGGTGTCTGTCCCTTCGGGGAAATGTCACGCATTGAGTACCGGAGTCCTGTTAGCCCGCTACAGCCCGGTTTACCGGAGTCCTGCTAGCCCAGTGCTACAGCCCGGACCCTCTTGCTGATGACCGACACGTTCGAAGCTGGGTCATGGATGCCTGTCCCTGTAAGTCTGTGCCACTTTGGGTTTACAACTAGTCATGTCAGCCCGGGCTCCTTAACATATGGATGCTAGCGACACTATCATATACGTGAGCCAAAAGGCGCAAACGGTCCCAGGCAAAGGTAAGGCGACACCCGTGGGGATACCGTGCGTGAGGCCGCAAAGTGATATGAGGTGTTACAGGCTAGATCGATGTGTCATCGAGTCGGGGTCCTGACAGCGTTGGCATCAGAGCCGGACTGCCTGTAGGTTCTCCAAGCCAAACTGGTCGATGTTGAGTCTAGAAATCCTTTAGTTATATGTAGGGGAATTGTTTGTGGGTTGGAACGTAAGGCTCTTTTACTCCTTTATCTTATGACATTCTGATCTGAGTCAGTCTATTCTTCCACCGGGGGTTAAGGAATTAGGATCTATTCTCTCTATCAGGATCACGTGTTACTAATCAGTAGTACCTTATAGGTTTGATGGATACAAGCCTAGTTCAATTCTACTACCACATTATGTTGCTAGGATGGACTCAGAACTTGATATGATGATGTTGAGTGTGAATGAAATCCTTTGTCAAATGTCTCAAACTCCTTCTTGAGCATTTACAGCTGTTATGCTGCCGAAATTTTGCTAGAAATTCTAATGCCTTTGCATTATGATTGTGTTTTCAGATGGCCACTCGCGACCTCAATCAAGTGGTTCGCCTGACTCGATGCCTAGATGTACCCGGCCATACTGCCATGTTGGTCAGGGTAATGACTGAGGCTGGATACCGTTGGTATCCTGAGTACACGGTCGAAGAGCAATTCCGAGACTTTAATCAAAGCCAGTATCTCTGCACTGTCAGGATATTTCCATCTTATCCTGGGTCCACCGAGCCCCTTCACTGCTCCTATGGACTCGGGGTTACTATTGAGATGGCTGTGCAGGACGCCGCCTACTCTATGATGACCATCATGCGAGTCAGGTCTGGCCTATTTCGGGACTCTGACTTCCGGTATATGCCAGGATCACTTCCGGGAGCACAAGGGTATCTCCAGGCTATCTATGCTGACCCCACTCAGGAGGATTCACGGACTCGCACTACTGCTGAGATGCTCGAGGATAAGGACCGTGAAAATCGGGCCTTGAGGTTAGAGCTCTTCAATACCCGTGCTGACCACTGGGCCACATTGACTCGGTTTGCACCGGCGGTGCAAGCTGGATATTCGGATATGCGCGATCTCTATCCTGTGAGATCTGCTCTGCCAGACGTGATGGGTTGGCGTGATGTAGGAGGCATCACCCCACCTCGCGGTCCCCGCAGGCCACCGTCTGTTGGTCCAAGACCTCATCCTAGCCCCTATGGTCCACAAGCTCCGCGAGATCGTCTGTTTCCGGATGATCATGTTGAGCTTCCAGGCTATGGAGGTGACTTCTACGAGGACTACTACGGATCGGTCTGAGTTAGTAGTAGTATCACTAGTTCGTGTTAGTTGTGTCGTCTATCGTCCTGCGTGACTCGTGGGATATGACCTAGTTTGTATCGCCTTCCGGAGGTGTAGAAAAATAATGTATAGGAGCTGGGAATGCCTTCGATGAGATGTAATCCTCTTTTCACCGTAATAGTACCTTGTTTGGTCTTGTACTAAACCCTGTATGGTGTGTATGACGATGGAATAAAGAAGCAGTTTCTGTATCTACCATGTCATACGGATGATCATCCTTGCATTTCGAGTTATTCCTTACATTCTGTATCCTATGTCGGAATTTTATCATCCTGACTAAATCATTGTCTTGTTTACCTAGGATGGTCAACACGCGCACTAACCCTGCTCCTCAAGAGCAGGCCGAAGGCAGTGAAGTCAGGAATGCAAATCTGCCTCATCCTCCTTCCCTAGCCGAGGTTATGATGGAAGCCGAAAGAAACAAGCGGGAGACCAACCGTTTGTTGGAGCGTATTGAACAGAACACGGCACACCATCAGAGGACTAACGTGGTGTCACTCAGTGATTTCATCAAGTTACATCCACCCACGTTCCACCACTCCGTCGAGCCTCTCGACGCTGATGACTGGCTTCGCAGTATTTCTCACAAACTGCGTTCCGCGCTAGTAGCTGAGGCTGACAAGGTCACCTTTGCTGCATATCATCTTGAAGGCCCCGCCAGTCTATGGTGGGAGAATTATGGAGCTATGCGCCCAGCGGGCCATGTCACTACTTGGGCTGAATTCAGCGAGGCTTTCCGTGAACATCACATTCCGGAGGGTCTCATGGACCGTAAACGTGAGGAATTTTGCAGTTTCACTCAGGGCCGACTCTCTGTGGATGCTTACAGCAGGGAGTTTGGTAACCTCGCACGATATGCAACTGAGGAAGTTTCTACTGATGCCAAGAAGCAAGCAAGGTTCCGTAAGGGGCTTAGTCCTGAGCTTCGCCGCGACCTCCATCTGCATGAGTGCACATCTTTTCAGAAACTTGTTAACAAGGCCATCAGTGCTGAGACTGGTCAGACTGATTATGACGCAACACGCAAGCATGGCCGTGACATGGGTTCCTCATCCGGTGCTGGTCCTCAGAAGCGCCGCGTGTGGGTGCCCAACACTGCCCTGCCACCGAGGTTCACACCGAGGCCATCCTTCCAGGCGCCTCGCCCCGTTCAACAGTCTGCACCAGCCAAGCCCTATGGGGGTCCAACCAACAATGCTCCCCCACGTACCAATTCCGTGACTTGTTTCAAGTGTGGGGAATCTGGTCACTATATGCGCGAGTGTCCCCAGACCAACCCCAACCAATCTGCTAAAGCTGTTGGCCGTGGCAAGCCGACAGGGAAAGTGTTCCACGCCAAGCCGGCCACCGCTACACGTGGCCATGTCAACTGTATCTCTGCCGAAGAAGCTCAAGAGGATCCCAACGTCGTTCTCGGTACGCTCCTTGTTAATTGCCATCCGGCATCTGTTCTTTTCGATACAGGAGCCTCTCATTCATTTATATCCGAGAACTATGCTCGTTTGCATAACACCGCATTCTGTGACATGCCATCCACTATGGAAATTTCTACTCCTGGTTCTAGATGGCAGACCTCCAGGGTAAGTTATGGAAATGAAATCCAAGTCGACAGACTTGTTTTCCTTGCATCTTTGATAGCTCTCAAATTTTCAGATATTAATATCATTTTGGGTATGGACTGGATGTCAGCTCATCATGCCAAAATTGATTGCTTCTCTAGGACTGTTCAACTCACTCATCCTTCGGGCAAGATAGTCAATGTCTTGACCCGATTAGCCAAGCGACAATTATATTCTCTTAACGCCAGCCCTTTGCCAGACCTTGAGGACGTTCCGGTAGTCCGTGACTTCCCGGATGTCTTCCCAGAGGAATTGCCAGGTGTTCCACCTGACAGGGATGTTGAGTTCGTAATAGACCTCATTCCAGGAACCGTTCCGATTGCTAGAAGACCCTATAAGATGGCACCACTAGAACTAGCCGAGCTTAAGAAACAACTCGATGAGTCCTTGAAAAAGGGTTTCATCCGACCTAGTTCATCTCCGTGGGCTTGCCCCGTCCTATTCGTCAAGAAGAAGGATGGTACGGACCGGATGGTTGTAGATTATCGACCTGTCAATTTGGTCACAATCAAGAACAAATATCCGCTCCCCAGGATCAACGACCTGTATGATCAGCTCGCTGGATCCTCAGTCTTCTCCAAGATGGATTTGAGGTTGGGCTACCATCAAATCAAAATCAGAAACGGGGACATTCCTAAAACGGCCTTTGTTACTCGTTATGGCCAATACGAGTACACCGTCATGTCCTTCGGTTTAACCAACGCTCCAGCCACCTTTTCTCGGTTAATGAACTCAATCTTCATGGAGTATTTGGATAAATTCGTCGTAGTTTATCTCGATGATATACTCATCTACTCCAAGAACGAGGAAGAACATGCCGAACATCTAAGGCTAGTGTTGAAGAAACTTCAAGAGCATCGCCTTTATGCCAAATTTTCTAAATGTGAATTTTGGTTATCAGAAGTGACCTATCTGGGTCATGTAATATCTGGTAAAGGTATTGCTGTTAACCCTGAGCGAGTTCAAGCCGTCCTTAATTGGACTCCACCTGAATCGGTCAAGCAAGTTCGGAGTTTTCTGGGCTTAGCGAGCTATTGCCGTCGCTTTGTCGAAAACTTCTCCAAAGTTGCTAAACCTCTAACCGAACTCCTCAAGAAAGATAAGAAGTTTGAATGGACTCCACAATGTGAGCACAGCTTTCAGGAACTGAAAAGACGCCTGACTTCTGCTCCCGTACTGGTACCGCCAGACTTCTCCAAGGACTTTGTTATCTACTGCGACGCCTCGCGACAAGGACTAGGTTGCATTCTCATGCAAGATCGACACGTAATTGCTTACGCTTCACGGCAATTGCACCCACATGAGGAGAATTATCCTACTCATGATCTAGAGCTTGCAGCCGTAGTCTATGCACTTAAGACCTGGCGACATTACCTCCTCGGTAACCGTTGCGAAATATTCACTGATCACCAAAGTCTGAAGTACATTTTCACCCAACCGGATTTGAATCTCAGGCAAAGACGTTGGGTTGAGTTGATCACAGATTTCGACTTAGGAATAACTTACACCCCAGGGAAAGCCAACGTCATGGCTGATGCGCTAAGTCGTAAATCTTATTGTAACAACCTAATGTTACAACAAAGTCAACCGCTTCTCCATGAGGAATTTCGGAAGCTTAACCTTCACATTGTTCCTCAAGGTTTTCTTTCCACCTTGGTGGCGAAACCTACCCTTACGGACCAGATCGTCAAGGCACAGAAGGTAGATCCGGGAATCTCCCGCATCAAGAGAAACATCAAGAAAGGAATTGCGAATTGTTTCTCCATTAATGATCAAGGGGTCGTATACTTCGGGAATCGACTAGTGGTTCCCAAAGTGCGAAACCTGAGGCGATTGATCCTTAAGGAGGCTCATGAATCTCCTCTCACCATTCATCCCGGTAGTACTAAGATGTATCAGGACCTACGCCAGAGGTTCTGGTGGACTAGGATGAAGAGAGAAATTGCTCAGTATATTGCTAATTGCGACGTCTGTCGTCGTGTAAAAGCAGAGCATCAACGGCCTGCTGGCACCCTTCAACCCTTAGCTATTCCTGAATGGAAATGGGATAAAATTGGTATGGATTTCATTACCGGTTTTCCCAGGACCAAGAGAGGGAATAATGCTATCTTCGTCGTTGTCGATCGTCTTTCCAAAGTAGCCCATTTCCTACCTGTTCGTGAGAGTATAACCGCTAGTCAATTGGCAGACTTATACATCTCCCGGATAGTGTCTCTCCATGGTGTTCCTTTGGAAATTAACTCGGATCGAGGAAGTATTTTCACCTCTCGATTTTGGGAAAGTTTCCAAAACGCTATGGGAACCCGCCTTTCCTTTAGCACCGCTTTTCACCCTCAATCGAGTGGTCAAGTGGAACGCGTCAACCAGATTCTAGAAGACATGCTTCGAGCCTCTGTTATCTCATTCGGAATGGATTGGGAGAAGTGCCTTCCATTTGCCGAATTCGCTTACAACAACAGCTATCAATCTAGCTTGGGTAAAGCCCCTTTTGAAGTTCTCTATGGACGACGGTGTCGAACACCCCTTAACTGGTCAGAGACCGGGGAAAGACAATTCTTTGGCCCGGATATGATTCAGGAAGCAGAAGAGCAAGTTCGCATCGTTCGTGAAAAGTTGAAAACAGCCCAATCTCGTCAAAAGAGTCAATATGACCGAAAACATAAGGCTATGACTTTCGAGGTTGACGAGAAGGCTTACCTTCGGGTTACCCCTCTGAAGGGAACCCATCGTTTCGGTATCAAAGGCAAATTGGCTCCTCGTTACATTGGACCTTTTCGCATTCTCGCCAAACGAGGAGAAGTTGCCTACCAGTTGGAACTACCTCCGCACCTCTCCAGAGTCCACGATGTCTTCCACGTTTCTCAACTCAGGCGTTGCTTCTCGGATCCTATCCGTGGAGTGGACTACGAAACGCTTGATCTCCAAGATAATCTTACATATCGAGAGTACCCCATTCGTATCCTCGATCAGGCCGAGCGTACCACTCGACGTCATAATATCAAGTTTCTCAAAGTACAATGGTCGCACCATTCTGAGGATGAAGCAACTTGGGAAAGGGAGGATCGTCTTCGACTTGAGTATCCCGCCTTCTTTCCGGAGGAACCCAAATCTCGGGACGAGATTCTTTTGAGTGGGGGTGAGTTGTCACACCCTAGCTAGTCATGCATTAGAGTGTTGCATCATGTTTACTCTTTCATCAGAAACCTGAAATGGGGATGACAGAACCCCCAGTCCCCTCTGAAACCAACTAGGGTTTACTAAAAACTTTTTCAATGAACCTGAAATGCCCTTCTAAAATGCCCATCATTTTTGTCTTGGTTCAGAACCTCTGCCAAAAGTGATGCACATTTTCCTAGGCCATCTTAGGGTTTTTGAATTAAATCATAAATATTTGAATTTGGGCATTTAAAATTATATAAAATATTTAAATGCTCAAATATCTCCAAACTAAAATGTTTCATGTTGGAAATAATCCAACTATGGACCAGGAGTGGTTTGGTGATTTTAGGAGTAGCCTAAGTATTTTATTTAATTCAACAAAGTTGCAGAAGTATTAAAAAAACAGAAAACAGAAAGAAATGGAAAAACTTACCTGGCGCCCAGCACCCGGCCCACCTGCCGGCCCAGCCCAGCGCCGCTCCAGCGAGCTGCTTGCCGGCCAGGCAGGCAGGCAGGTGCCCGACGGCGACCGCAGCGCGCGCCACGCACCTGCTCGCCGCCTCGCCGCTCCCCGCGCCCGGTGACGTCGTGGATCGGCCTCCCTCGCTCCCCCGAACCCCCCAGACACCCCCTCTCCTCTCCAGCTCCTCCCCCTCGCGCTCCCCCGCCATGGCCGACGCCACCATCGCCGTGCCTTCGTCGTAGCCGTGCTCCCCGCCGCCCGTGCGTCCTCTCATCGTGTCCAGGAGCTCCGCCGCTGTCCACTCCATCGAGCAAGCCGAGCCCCGAGCGCTCGCAACGCCCGAGTCCACCGCAACGACCTCGCCCGAACCGCCGTCGCCGGAGATCCCCTTCAACGCCGTCGTCGCTCCGGTCCATCCCCGGCCGCACCAAGGGCTTCGTCGCACTCACTGTGAGCTTAGCCATCTTCCCCCCTCCTTTTCTTGCTCCCGAGCCGTGTAGCGACCTCCCGGAGCTCAACCGCACCCACCGCCGTGGAGCTCGTCGCCGACGTGCTCCCGGTCATCCTCCGGCCACTCCACGGTGTCCATCATGCTCACCGTGTCACTTAGCACCTAGCTAGCCACTCCCCGAGCCTCACCGACCCCTCTAGCGTCAAGTTCGTCTTCGGCCGAACCCCGGTGGCCGCCAAAGTCGTCGCCGGCGCCAACTCCGGCCACCCCGACCCCAACGGACTCCACCAAGAGCTGCGGCTCGTCCTCAGCTCCACTCCGGTGGTCTCCGCGACCCATTTGGTGGCCGAAACGGCCAAAACCACTTCCGCCGCCGCGTCGGGCTCGCCGGCGGCTAAACGCCGGTGCAGCCGACCCGGGTTTGACCACGGGTGGGCCCTGGTTGACTCCCCTGAGTCAATGACAGGTGGGGCCCAGCCCTGTTAATTAAACAGGTTTAGTTTTAATTAAACTTTAATTAATCTAATCACACTGACACGCGGGACCCACTGTCAGGTTTGACCCGGACATGTCCCGTTGACCTGCTGACGTCACACTGACGTCAGGCTGACGCAATAATTGATTTTCTGGAATTAATCTAATATAGGAAATTCCAGAATATAATTTAAACTTCAAAAATTCATAACTTTTATTCTGTAACTCCAAATCAGACAAATTATATATGAAAAATGATCAGAAAAATCCAATCTATCCATCTGTACTATTTTCATGCATGATTAAACAAGTTAACTTGATGTTTAATGCAGAACAAGGAAAAACACTTTAAAGGGCCATGTTTGAGTTTGAAATTTGAATCTTTGATTCAAATTGGTTCAAACCCTTCTGGTCTTAGTTGCATTAGCCCAACACACTCATATTGCTATGTTTCATGCATGCATCATATTGTTGCACATTGTTTGGTGATGGTTGTGTATCGGTGTTCTTTGCGGCAGGTTCTGCCTCCGAGGAGTATCGTGATTACCCTAACGAAGAACCGTATCAGTGCATCGAACCATCAGGCAAGCAACCAACCATTTGATCATATCGATACAATCCCATGTTCTCGCTCCTGCTCTCTTTTACTGCATTAAGACAACGCGTTTCAAACTGCTGTGTGCTACGGTAGTTGAACCCACTTCCTCTGCATGACCTGTCATTGCCACAGTAACTAGATGAAACCCACTAGCATGTGTAGGAGTTGATTGAGCCATATGTATGTGTTGTTCCTACCTTGCTATGCCTGCTATGCTTAGAGTCGTGTCAGGTCTGGTTCATCTGGGTGATGGGCTAGAGTGAAATGATTATGTCGGTAATGAGAGTGGTGTGGTGAACACGATTTGGTAAAGGTATCGATGAGAGGCCATGTAGGAGTACATGGTGGGTTGTTTCATTGAAGCCGACCTTAAGCACTGAGATCTGTATGTGTGATTTAAGAATCAGCTACTACCATGCATTGGGCCCGAAACCAATGGACCCTCTCGGCTTCTTATTCACCCTAGTTCTCCGTCCAGGAGTTGCAAGTAGTTTCTGGTGTTTGTAGCCTACTGGAGGCCGTGGACAGCGCTGACCGTAGGGGTGGGCTGTGATGCGGTAGGTACGTGGCCGGGTGTACCGAATACCCGTTAGGTATCTCGGGAACCCTGTTCACATCGTTCGGGGCCGTATGGGAAACCTCGGCCGGACTCCCTGCGGATGGAACCTGGATAGGCGATAAACCTGGACTGGAGGCTTAGGTGGTTAGGTAGGTCGTGGCCGACACCCACGTTGGGCTTCCGCTTGAAGGTTGCCGAGTACATGTCGTGTAAACGACGGTAAGTGGTGAGAGCGTGTATGAAGAAGTACACCCCTGCAGGGTTATCATGATCTATTCGAATAGCCGCGTCCGCGGTAAAGGACTACTTGGTTGCCTATACAGTTCATAGACAAGTAAATGGAAACTACTAAAAGCCTCAAGATAAGTGTGAGTGCCGAGGATGGCTCTTCCGTAGGAAGACGGAGGTGGATCCTCGGTAGTGTATTGAATTGGTGAGTAGTGGACTCGTGTACGCAAAACCATTTCAAGTTTGAGTCTCGTAGGATAGCCTAGCCAAGAGTCAAAGCTGGCTTGCTGCAACAACTCCACCAACCCTTCTTGATAATATGCATGTATGTAGGATCTGATGTAAGTCTTGCTGAGTACCTTTGTACTCATGTTGCTATAATTTACATTTTTACAGAAGACGCTGCAACCCCTTCTGATGGGTTCTACGTAGACGTTGACATCAATGAGTAGGCTAAGGCCCAGGTGGTGATCCTGAGCTTGTGAAGGACCACGTAGTATAGCTAGGCTTTCCAAGCCTCTTTTATTTTACTAGTTGTCTGTACTCAGACAAGTTACTTCCGCTGCTGGTTTGTATGACTGTATGACTTGAATGCTGGGTCGTGTGACCCGTACCTTTGTGTATGTTATGTATGGCTCTCTGAGCCTTAAATAAAGTACTTGTGTCGTAGAGTCATGTTGTGATGCCTTGTTGTATTTGCACATATCGAGCATATTGTGTGTATGATTGAAATGCTTGGTATGTGTGGGATCTGACTATCTAGTTGTTTATCTTTAGTAGCCTCTCTTACCGGGAAATGTCTCCTAGTGTTACCACTGAGCCATGGTAGCTTGCTACTGCTCTGGAACACTTAGGCTGGCCGGCATGTGTCCTTCTTCGTTCCGGTGTCTGTCCCTTCGGGGAAATGTCACGCATTGAGTACCGGAGTCCTGTTAGCCCGCTACAGCCCGGTTTACCGGAGTCCTGCTAGCCCAGTGCTACAGCCCGGACCCACTTGCTGATGACCGACACGTTCGATGCTGGGTCATGGATGCCTGTCCCTGTAAGTCTGTGCCACTTTGGGTTTACGACTAGTCATGTCAGCCCGGGCTCCTTATCATATGGATGCTAGCGACACTATCATATACGTGAGCCAAAAGGCGCAAACGGTCCCGGGCAAAGGTAAGGCGACACCCGTGGGGATACCGTGCGTGAGGCCGCAAAGTGATATGAGGTGTTACAGGCTAGATCGATGTGTCATCGAGTCGGGGTCCTGACAACTACACACTTGTAACGCACTAATCTTCAAGTATGTGCGCTATTATACCTGGGGCTTATTTAACAGAGCTTAATATTAAATTATCTTCAGGGCATCAACCCATCCATATGCGCCCTTTTTCCATATGCACCTTTTCTTCGCCATTATATGCATCGATATGACTTAAGTTTTGGCCAAGCTGGGTTGCCTGGCTCCTGTGCTTATGCCCTACGTACCCGTTAGTTAGGCTAGGGCATAAAGGGAGCACATCTGCGATTGTTACTGCCGGGTACTCCAGACGTGTACCTCAGACTGGGTGAAACCAAAAGCTAGCATTCTTAAGCGAATATTCGATCGGCGGACTAAAGATGTTTTTTACCTATCATACTACAAACCCCTAGATGTTACATATCCTGCGCTTTTTGATCGCAGTTCGGACATGCACGTTAATGCATGCATACCCAAGGGAAGGAACCAAACTATTCTCGCTAGAAGATGTTTCTTACTAACCATGTAATATAACATAGCTAGTTGGGTACTTGTCGATTCAAGCAATTATGACCCCTACGCCTGGTTTCCATGCGTACCCCGGTTTATATCACCGAGCGGGTATTCGAAAACACTCTGGACTGTCGGGTCCAGAGGCCAAAGCGAAAAGGTCCACCATGACAAATGTTTTACAATCCGGCTAGGGACAAATATGTCAATTGAAGTACATAGTCATTTAGACTCAAATGCTTCTTCCTCTATGCCATCCAACATGTTGTCTAGCCTACAATCCTGTTGGGAATATTTTGTAGCTAATCCTACCTGGTCATATACCAGACTAACGGGAATTTCTTTCCCATCTGACCCTACAGGTCCGACACGGGCCATATGATTCGGATCAAGATTGGTATACCTTGTTTTCACCATGGACCAAGCCTCCCTCGCCCCTTCTCGACAGGCAGATATCTTCCATAATGGGAAACACCGCCGCGCTCCCTTGAAAAGCTGAGCAAGCTCCCCCATACTTCCTGGTAGGGAGGCGGATGGCCACAAGGCCTTGGCGACACCCCGCATGACCTGCCCAACTTGCTCGTGCAGTTGTGAAAGCTCTTGTAGCAGATTGCCTGAAGATCCGGGCATCTCCTCTTTGGGACGACCCGTCAGCATACCTACCGACACAACTCTGTTGTTCCTATCTTTGCCGAACTATGTAAATGTTCGTTGGAGAACATACTAAAAATGCCGCGCCAAAGCCTCTTGTTTTCCTTCACGGAGTCAGCCAGCTGGGCCCAAACATCTTTCAATTCTTCACCCAACTGGGTATTAGCATCTTGGAGCTTGTTATTTTTCTGTATGACCTGTGTAAGTACACGCTCGCCAGCGGCTACTCGCCTTAGGGCCTCTTGCTCACCCTCTTGTGGGGTTCCCGGATTCTGTTCCAGATTATCTGAGGATTTTGGTCATCAGATATTGTTAGCATTACTGGTTTATCAACACAATATTGATTTTTCTCAATTCGGGAATACATACCATTTGATGCCTCCTTGGATCTTGACAGGTTGGCCATAGCGGCCGCTAGCTGGATTCGACACTCTTCCAGCTCCTGAGACAACAGGTTGTTCTTCTCCAAGAGAACCTACACGTACAATGATCCTTAAATCAGTTGTACCAACTGCTTTCACTACAAAAAAATACACTTCCGTGATGATACGTGTTTGTCACAGTAGGTCGCGTTTTTTGTCATGCATGTACATCCATGACAAATTTATGACAGAATCAAGATAGTCATACATGTGCTGTCGTAGAAGTGTTCCATGACATTACCAAAATTATCATCACGGAAGTGTCCACTTCCATGACGATAAATCACACGTCACAGAAGTGCTTTCGTCAAGGGTGACCGACACGTGGCATCCACCATAATGGAACGCCGTTAAGCTATCGGGTCGGATTTTGGATCCGATAACCCGTTAACAGCCATGACCAATGCCGATTTTCCACGTGTAAAATTCTCATTGGCTGACGGATCCACGTGTCAGCTTTGCGTTGGCACATGTGTCACTCATCCAGCGGTCAAGATGGGCCTATGATATGTTGACATGTGGACCGGCCCAAAAGTGGCCCACAAAGTTTAAATGGGCCGGCCCAACCGAAGGCCCATAAGATTTAGCAGACCATAATGGGCCGGCCCAGCTAAAGGCCCACAAAATTTAGTGGACCATAATGGGCCGGCCCAGCTAAAGGCCCACAAGATTTTGCGGACCACAATGGGCCGGCCCAGCTAAAGGCCCACAAGATTCTGCAGACCATAATGGGTCGGCCCAGCTAAAGGCCCAACATTCTCTATCAAATCGGCCCGTCAACGGCCTGGTCTAAACTTGTCATCAATGCAGCCCATGGTCACTTCTGGCCCGTTAACAGTCTGCTAAGTAATTGGGCCGAATTATGGCCTGGTGTATTTCCGGCCTGTTAAAGGTCCGGCTTCATTTGGGGCCATTTACAGGCCATCAAAACTTTCGGCCCATAAACGACTGTGAATGATTTGGGTCATATTCGGCCCTGTCTGTCATTCGGCGTGTTAGAGGCCCACTATAGATTTGGGCCACTTTCGGCCTGTTGTCATTTTCGGCCTGTTAATGCCGGACGTAAACCATGGGCCATATGTGGCCCAACCTCATATCGGGCCTATTAACGGCCCATATGAAAATGACGATAATCTAGCCCAACTGAAGTTCTGGCCTGTTAAAGGCCCGTGTATTAGGTCGGCGCATTTACGGCCCGTCCGATTTTTGGCCTGTCAAATATCTGCATCGTAAATGGGCCACCATTTCAGCCTGCTAAGTCCAGTGGGTTATTTGGCACAATCAGGGCCCAATCTCACTTTCGATCTATTAAAGGCCCATGTTTTTTATGGGCTCGAGATATTTACACCTGTAAACGGTCTAGTTTTTACTGAGGGCCCAAATTATGTTTAGGCCTGTTAAAGGCCCACTATGGGCACAGGCCTACCAGAAATTTTTGAAAGCTTATGCTAATTTAAGCCCAGATATTTTTAGTGGGCTACATGCCAATTTCCGCCCGTAATCATTTATAGCCCAATTGGAATGGGCCCGACGAATGTTGGCATGTTGGGCTCCGACGAAGCTTTCGGCCGAATACATTACTAAGATAAACCTACACTATACAAAAATAGCATCGTAATTACTGCAGCCTGTGGCAACATCATTAATGTTGTATCACAACAAAATAAATTCCAATCATACAACAAAAGGCCTGTTGGCATAAAGTTTATAGTCCTTCCAGATAAAAGCACCATCAGATGTATAGAAGCACAGATCATTTGACCTGAGTGCTAATGTTTCAGGCTATAGAATCTGATGGTGCAACACTATCTCCACCTTTTTCTGCCATTGCTCTTCAGCAACAAAGCGAATGTCTGATAGTCTGGTTTCAAAACCATTCATATCTTGACGACATTTCTCAACCACTATTCTTGTTTCCAAAACAACATCCATTAGGGATTGGACTTGTGTTTAGAGCATAGATATATCACTCTGTCTAGCAGGAAGATTTTGTTCAGTAGGCGATTTGGACGAGGTTACCTTGACAACCAACCTAGAATTACGGAGGAAGGTGCTTTTTGCACTGTTAGTGGACAGATACTGACACACTACAACAAGAGGTGACATTGTGCCTGTAGTAGCCTCGTCACCTTTAGGTGGTTGTGGCTGTTCAATCATTTGTTCCATAGCTTCCTGAAAGTTTGAACTTGTAGATTAGTGAACCAGATAAGTTACTAATGAGATAAAAACAAACAAAGTAGGTTAAACGTTTATACATAACTTATTTTGGTGAACTACTGTAATACATTAGCATGTATTGTAGTGCCAACTACATAATAAAATCACTTTCGAAACATATGTCCATGTAGCATGCCTACTGTATTGTCTATTTCCCTCACATTCGTTGACATCTAAGGATAAAGAGACATGGTTTAAAGTAGGATGAACATAGTATGACATCATTCATATCATGGGCAAACAAATATAAAACAAACATGCTATTTTATCATTGTGTGGGCACGTGAACATAACAAATAGATTACAGATCAAGACCAAAAGAATATCCTTCATCTCTTTTAAACCATGTAAGGTGAAATGATACGTTAAGACAACTGTGTATAAAAGTGAACAGAGTAACTGACATTGGCTGCAAACCAAGTAGTTAAATGAACACATCACAGTACCAATCAGTTCAAGGCAGGAGGAGTAAGGACTTACAACAACGGCTTGAGCTGGTGCACTCATGCCCTTCATCTTGCTGGTGTGGCAATCCTTGAATATTTGCACTGCATTCGGTTCAGGTTCTTTTTGGTCCGCATGGGCTTTCCTCTGTATTTGGAACAAGTCAATATAGATACGATAATATGGCACAAAAAAAGAAGGAAGTACCAGCTATTTACAAGAGCCTCGCAGTGTGCAATATAGCTACGAGATCCTGTTGTCTGTTGGAATTTCACTTTAGAATGGTTGGTTTTGTTCTTCAAACAGTTAGACTAGAAGAAGATACACTTGTAAGGCACATACATAAATACAAGTTCAATATGTGGTCTGATAAAATACATATAGCCTACCTGATACTTTGGATCAGACCAGTGTTTAACGAGGGATGTCCAGTCTTCATCTGTAATATATTCCACTGGAGATGTTTGAGCGATTTCATTGTTAGCCTTGCCTTCAAAGTGAGATTTTCTAAGGTGGTACCGATACTGTCGCAGAGCAGACTGAAAAACATGAGTGCATGCTTGTTTAGTTGCATCATCTTTCGGATCCAACTTGAACCTCATCTGTTGAAAAAAGAATGTGACTCTTATTAGGAGGAAGCTAGAAAGTATGGGACAAAGCAAGACAATATTACTAATTGCGATGAATAACATTACTTATGGATAAATGGTCAAGGAAGGTGTTAAACTGGGTATTATCTTTCTCATTCCTGTACTGGATCCACGTTGGGAGGATACGCGCATGACACCTAACGGCAACGACTGCCTCTGATACTAACTTGGCTGACTCTGTAGCATCACGTGGCCTTTTTAAACCTGCCTCAAAATGGATCTCCATTCTTCCTCCTTTAGATTTTGTTAATCTGTCAAGCATTATCCCTGATGTCTATTTCCGCTTGCACCGTGGTGCTAGTTCAACAACGAATATGGAAAGTGTTAGTGTACATCAAACTGTGAGAGTACATATAAAGGAGCATGCAACTGCAACTTGACTCGGTCAGGTACCATCTTGGTGTTGATGCTCATGAGGTTCATCTGATCTTGCCAAGTCCTGTTGTGTCAGCAGTGCTTCGGAAGTAGTGTTAGGTGTGAAGGCAGCTTGGGAACTGGCCAGTTCAGGAGCAAACGAACGAGTAACTGGTTGAGATGCTGGTACAGTTGAAGCGGATGCTGCAGCTGGTGGAGCAGGTGATACTGTGTTTGTAGATTTAGTCGGTGGACTTGGACCTTCTACTGCACTATAAGTACCAGCAGAATCTCGACGGCAGAACCTTTTCCATTTCACCCGATGAGTAACAGCACTCCCTACTATATTATTTTCCTTGCTCTTTTTTGACTTTGCCATGTCAAGTTGTACCGACAACACAAAAGAATAAAATCACTCTTCAGAACTCATTGATGCATGATACAGACAAGCAATACTTTGATGTAAGACAACCGTATGAGGATGGAATATGTATGAAAAACAGGATGACATGACATATTCACAGCTATGATGTGCAAACTAAGCAGAAGGACTTTCAAGAAAATAGAAGTAATGCAAGCTAGACACCATATGAAAGATGCAACCAATATTACTCTGCCAAGTTAAAAGTGTCTTGTCATAAGTGGCAATTCAAAAAATTAGAAGCAGTACAACGTAGAAATCAATGCAAGATGCAACCACTATCAAACTGCCATGTTAAAAGCGTCCAATCATGAGTTACTGATGCGGGATACACAACAGTAGTACTTTGATGTAAGAACATGGTATGATAGATAGATGCAGTGTATTCTAGACACAGAAAGCCATGTCATATGCACATGTATAACGTATAAACTCAGCAGGTGCAATTTAATCAAAATAGAAGAAATACAGGCTAGACAACATATGCAACATGAAACCAATTATCACATTGTCAACTTAGAGCAAGCACCTGTGATGGTGGAGTGCGGGAGATGAACTCATCATGTAGACTTGGGACTTCAACTTCATTAGCAGTAGCAGCGGCAAATCTAGAGAGTCTCTGTTTGCGTCTGTGCGGAGTACCACCAACATCCCCTAACTTACTCTTTTCCTTCCTATTTTCTGATATTGCCTTATGAAGTCAAAACCACAAGAAGATGAATAAAATTAGCTCTACATAACTGGTTGATGCATGATACAGACGAACACTACTGTGATGTAAGGCAAGCACAGGATAGGAGGATGGAATATATACAAAAAAAGATAGCGTTTCATATTCACACGTACTATAGGAGGATGGAATATGTATGAAAAATCAATAAGCGGAAGGCATTTCAACAAAATTAGAAGAAATGAAAGCTAGGCACCATATGAACATGCAACCAATATCACTCTATCAGGTAAAAAGTGTCTCGTTGTAAGTGCCATTTCAAGAAATTAGAAGCAGTACAAGCTAGAAGACAATGCAAGATGCAACCTACATCACGATCCCAAGTTAAATGTGTCTTATGGGTAAGTGATCGTTGCAGGTATAAGTTGTAAGCTACACATATGCAATTCTACATAATCAGAAGCAATACAAACTAGACATCATACGGAAAACGCAACGACGTATAACAGTTCCAAGTAAGAGCAAGCACCTGTGATGATGGAGTAGGGCAGATGTGCTCATCATGTACACGTATGTTCTAAAAACAAGAACACGTGTCATATTCACAGGCATTATGTGTAAAGTAAGCAGACGCAATTCAAGTTGGAAGCAATACAAGCTAGACATCATACGCAACATGCAACCACATATAATAGTGTCAAGCTAGAGCAAGCACTTGTGATGGTGGAATAGGGGAGATGTGCTCACATCTACACAGCTACGTTGACTGTCCAGCCTTGTGTTGTCTTGCGAATCTTGTTGGGAGGATGGCGGAGTAGAATCTTTAGAGACCCCCTGTTTGACTTGCTCCGAAGGACCACCATCATCCACTCCCGGACTAATTTCCTTCAGCTGTAATGATTTTGCATTGTGAAGTCAAACCGATAAGAAAAAGGAATAAAATTCGCTCTTCAGAACTCATTCATGCATGATACGATGAACACTACTCGGATGAAAGGCAAACACATGATGCGAGGATGGAATATGTATGAAAAACAGGATGGTGTGACATATTCATACCTATGATGTGGTAACTAAGCAGAAGGCATTTCAACAAATTAGAAGCACTGCAAGCTAGACACCATATGAAAGATGCAACCAATATCACTCTGCCAAGTTCAAACTGTATGGTGTTTCAACAAATTAGAAGCAGTATATGCTAGAAATCATATGCAAGACACAACCAATATCATAGTGGCAACTTAAAGGTGCCTTATCATAAGTGACTGATGCGGGATATGCAAGAATAGCAGTCTGATGTAGAAACAGGAACACATGTCATATTCACAGACATTATGTGTAAAGTAAGCAGATGCAATTCAACAAAGTTAGAAGCAATACAAGCTAGACATCATATGCAACATGCAACCACATATAATAGTGCCAAGTTAGAGCAAGCACCTGTGATGGTGGAGTAGGGGAGATGTGCTCATCATCTACACAGCTACGTTGACTTTCTAGCCTTGCATTGTCTTGTGAATCTTGTTGGGAGGATGGCGGAGTAGAATCTGTAGAGAACCTCCATTTCAGTTGCTCGGAAGGACCACCATCATCCAATGCCTTGCCAATTTCCTTCAGCTTTATTGATTTTGCATTGTGAGGTCACACCGACAAGAAAAAGGAATATCATTTGCTCTTCAGAACTCATTCATGCATGATACTGACGAACACTACTCTGATGAAAGGCAAAGTCATGATACGAGGATGGAATATGTACGAAAAAATGGACGGTTTGACATATTCACACCTATGATGTGGTAACTAAGTAGAAGGCACTTCAACAAATTAGAAACACTGCAAGACACCATATGGAAGGTGCAATCAATATCACTCTGCCAAGTTAAAATTGTCTCGTCATAGGTGGTGTTCATCAAACTAGAAGCAATACATGCTACAAATCATATTCAAGGCGCAAACCAATATCACACTGCCAACTTAAAGGTGTCCCATCATAAGTGATTGATGCAGGATACACAAGAAGAGTAGTTTCATGTAAGAACATGGTGTGATAGACAGATATAGTATGTACCAAAAACAGGAAAGCGTGTCATATTCACATGTATCATGTGTAAGCTAAGCAGATGCAGTTTACACTAATTAGGAGCAATACGAGCTAGACACCATATGCAACATGCAACCAGATATCACACTGCCAAGTTAGAGCAAGCACCTTGGATGGTGGAGTAGGGGAGCGGAGACTTGGACCATGTAATGCACTATCAGTACAAGGAGAATCGGTACAGATGCTCCATTTACGTTGTTGCAGAGGACCACCATCATCGCCTTCCTTACTCTTTTCCTTCCTCTTTCTTCATTTTGCCTTGTCAAGTCAAACCCACAAGAAAAAGGAATACAATTTGCTCTTCAGAACTTATTGATGCATGATACTGACGAACACTACTTTCATGTAAGGCAGCCGCATGATAGGAGGATGGAATATGTATGAAAAACAGGACGGCGTGACATATTGATATGTATGATGTATAAAGTGTAAACTAAGCACAAGGTGCTTGAACTTGTTAGAATCAATGCAAGCTAGAAACCATATGAAAGATGAAACCAATATCACTCTGCCAAATTAAAAGGGTGCCCTAACAAATGTATTTGACCAAATTAGAAGCAATACATGGCAACAGGCTAGAAATAATATGCAATATGCAACGAATAAAGGTGACTCATCGTAAGTGATTGATGCAGGATACAGAAGAGAGGTAGTTTCATGTAAGAACAAGGTTAACACATAGATGTAGTGTGTACCAAAAATAGGAAGGCATGTCATATTCACAGGTATAGTGTGTAAACTAAGCAGATGCAATTTACCCTAATTAGAAGCATTACAAGCTAGACACCGTATGTAACATGAAACCACATATCACACTGCGAAGTTGGAGCAAGCACCCGTGATGGTGGTGTAGGGGAAGTGCTGTCTACAGGTATAGAGCAACGTTCAATATCTTCATTTAGGCTTGTTATTTCTTGAGAATCATGTGGAGAGGATGAAATTGCATTCTTTATAAGAGTATTGCGTCTCATATTAACCCACGGGCGTGACCGTCTCATCATAAGCGATAGATGCAGGATACACAAGAATAGTAGTTTGATGTAAGAACATGGTGTGATAGGCAGATGTAGTATGTACCAAAAACGGGAAGGCATGTCATATTCACATGTATAATGTGTAAGCTATGGAGATGCAATTTAACAAATTAGGAGCATTGATGAGGGATACACAAGAAAAGTAGTTTGATGTAAGAACATGGTTAATAGAAAGACGTAGTATGTACCAAAAACAGGAAGGCATGTCATATTCACAGGTATAATGTGTTAACTAGGCAGATGCAATTTACCCTAATTGGAAGCATTACAAGGTAGACACCATATGCAACATGGTACCACATATCACACTGCCAAGTAAGAGCAAGCACTTGCAATGGTGGTGTGGGGGAATTGTGGTGATCAACTAGAGAGCTACGTTGACTATCTTCATTTAGCCTTGCTGTTTCTTGAGAATCATGTGGGGAGGATGACACTGCACTCTTTAAACGAGTAGGGCGTCTCACAGTAACCCACCCGGGTGACTATCTCATCATAAGTGATTGACGAGGGATACAAAAGAGCATTAGTTTGATGTACGAACATGGTTAATAGACATATGTAGTATGTATCAAAAACATGAAGGAATGCCATTATCAAAGGTATAATGTGTAAAGTAAGCAGATGCAATTTAACCAAATTGGAAGCAATACAAACTAGACACCATATGCAACATGCAACCACATTTGACAACGCGAAGTTAAAGCAAGCACCTGGGATGGTTGTGTGTGGCAATTGAGATCATCAACTGCAGAGCTACGTTTACTGTCTCCAACTGCTGACACTGCACCCATTAGAGTGCTGAAACACTTAGTGCTTATCTTCAAATTACACTGGAGCGACTTCTGTCTTTTCTTTTCTGCATTCGTCAACACTGCATCAGATTCTGAAATACCCATGCATAAAAAACAATAGTGTGAGTATGGGTGAAGTGTTTGCACAATTAGTACAGTGTAAAGGTAGCAGATAACAGGTCGGTGAGAAATAAATGATGGGAGACATATGATAGCTCTACAACATGCATGGCACACTCAATTACTACATGATTCTATGAAAGTAACAGTCCACTGAAAGCAAACAGGTCAGTCCATTTTTTCTGCACCGTCCGATGTACAAAGAACGGGCAGATCACCTTCATCTACCTCCAGCCAGTCAGTGTTGACGATCTTCCTCGAAACGCCAGCGACCATCGGCCTAGTATTCCTCCCCTGCCTGTGCCCTCCCCTCGACCTCACCGCATCGCCGTGCTTGGCACCGCCCCCGGCCATCCATTCAAGCCCCGTTGACCTCCAGATCGGGCGCAAGAAGCTCCTGCGCCCCACACCCCTATGATAGACACTGATGCGCCGCTTCCTCGGGGAACAGGCGGACTAGGTGCTCCGCGCGCCTAAGCGGGTGCTGCTTCTTTTAATTGCGGTTCGACCGACCCTGAATTGAAATCCAGGCGGGCTACTGACCTCTAGCAAAGGTGAAATAGTAAAAGGGAGGAAACCTTGTGCATTTAGTATCATGAAGAAGATGCAGTAAGAAGCGCTCAACTAGTTTCTTTCGTGGGATGAATACGGTGTGAGCGGAGACGTAAGATTTGCACGAATAAGGGAAGAGGAGTACCTCTTTCTGCTAGCAGTGCTGTGTACTCCTTCTGTTTTTCCGATGATCTTGTTGTTCGCCGGAAACCAGAAGTTGTGGAGGACGGTGCAGCCTTGGATGAACCCATGGCCAAGTTGTTGAGTGTGGTGCGGTGACCGTCTATCGGCGGCGGGGAAGCAGATCCGAGGTGGCGAATGACGGCGTAGCGGGAACAGCTCCGGTGCGGTGGACGGTTGCGACAGTGGAGCCGCAGTAGTGAGGCGCAGGATGGCGTGGTCGGAGTGGTTCTGGTACGGCGCAGGTCGGCGTCCGTGTCATGGAGGCAGCTCTGCCTCGGCTTCAGCTGCTAAGTCCTTGAGGGCGTTGCGGTTGCGGTTGCGTTGGACGACGACGTCGGGGTACCGGCTCCGGCGTGATGGAGGAGGGCGGCGGTGGATTGGCCGCTATGGGGTGGAGGACAGAGGACGCTGGGGTTTCGCGGCTGGTGGAGAGGGCGTTTTCGCGCCCACGGAGTATGAATGGGGGAATGGAGGGAGGCGGGGAACTAAGGGGGAACAATGTTTCGGTTTGAGATGCGCTTGTTTGAAATTTGGGGAAAGTTACAAACTTTGCCCCCATCTAAAATTTCGGACATATTGCGGGTTGGGGGTAGGACAGTCATGTCAGGTGTCCCAAATGTGGGCGGGATAGATTTCGGCCAAGCGGATGGGTGTTTAGGCGCCCATGGTTTATGAATGCTTCTCGGAGGCGGTTGAGACTGGCGTCTTGGTGAAGTTACAAACCTACCCCGGTTTAGACCTTTGGACATTGGGCCGATAGGCTACACAGGCCAGAGTGAGGACAGTAATTTCCTACCACCAAAACATTAGTCTCGCGCGGTTTCGGGTGACCATAGGCCTATTTGGCGCTTCGTTCAATATTTGGGAGTAGAAGCATTAACGTTTTTGGTTCTCTTGAATTGAACTTTCAGGATTTGTCAAACTTCACAAATCTTTACTCTTGAAAATCCTAAAGCACGATTATTTTGGAATGGAGGGGGTACATTTTAATATACATTGTACACGAGTATATATTAAAAAATATGCAACTTACCTCAGTTCATGCATGGTTCCAGGTATAATCTCCTTGGTTGCAAAAAAGTTAGATATGCGTATGAATATATATAGCATGTTCAAACTCACAACAAAGATTGATGCCCCCTTTTACATCTGATTTACAAATGTCATTATCTCGGGTTCAAATAGATGAATGCACTTCCTATGAATTCGAATCTTCGAAACCCCCTTAATTTTGAATTTGACATGTATTTTATTTCGTAGCTAGCAATTTGGAATGTATCCATGCAAGTGACAAATGTATAAAGTGCTTCACACTAACAACATGGAGTGCACTAATTAATGTTTACATATGAATTGAAAAAGCATCCATTGCCTATATTTCAAACCGCTCTCACTCTATGGATCGATAATATGAAATAAACACATGCACATGCTAGAATTCAATAGAGTATGGGTGTTTGATAGACCGATTTTCGTCCATACACAAATTTGCAAAATTCATGATCTCATCCAAATATAATAATGCCATTTATATTTTAATTTAATGCGTAGAACCGCCTTTTACACGTAGATGCACTATGCCTCGCCCCATTCTCACAAACGCGTTATCTCTCTCTCTATCTAACGCGTAAGTGCACACACTTTATATGCATCAGCATTTCTCTTTCACACATGCTCACAATCTCTCTTAGGGTGTCGGGGTGTCTCACGCACATGCTCTCTATGTTTCTCTCTCTCTCTTTCTGACTACTATGTACCACTCTTTTCACTAATCTCAGTTGGAAAACACTATTTCTCTCACATGCATATATACACATGCACAGTCTCTACTAGCCCTCTATACACACATATATGTGCCTACGTGTCTCCCGCACCACATTATCTTTAGGCCTCTCTCGCACACATTGCCCCCCCGACACACCTCTCTAATAGTAGTTGGCAGATATGATTTCATCATATCATTCGGTAGGATATCCCTGGCTGTTAGGCTGGATGGTAATACGAGGAAAAGTTTTACCCTAGCTCGGATCGGACCCTTGCAGTTGAAGAAAGAGCCTACTCCTGGTACTGTATATTAGTGATAGGGGTGTGTACAAAGTACACGTGAATACCAGGCATTGTGCGTGTGTGTATACTATCGATGAACTAGCCCCCAAGCTTGTATAACATACTAAGGGCCTAGGGTTACAAATCATATATAGTCGGCTTATCACCAATGGGGATAGAGTCCTCCGCGACTCTGGTAGCTTCGTGTTGTATGCCGAGTCCTCCACATGGGTCTCCGTATAACATGTCTCGGTCCAACCTATATGTGGCGCAGGATGGAACCGACCCATGAGTCTTCATGTTGACCCACCACAACTAGAAATGATGTGCCCACCACACCACACACGCAATCGGCCACTAAGAAAATAAGCATAATACAATAGTACAACGGTATCTAGCTCATGATACGTCTCCATATTTTGTTGATGACACTGACGGACTTTGCATTTGATGCGTGCTCCGTATTTTGTTGACGACACTTACGGTCATTGTATTTGAAGCGAAAGCACGATATGGTCAATGGACTTCAGAATAAGCTCATCACGGTCACCACATACATTTTGTCGTGCTAACCTACATGTGGTTGGATGGTTAGAGGACATTGGTTTCTCGATCCCACCAAGGTTAAAGTCCCGGTGCTCGCATTTATCTTGTGTTAATTTCAGTATTTTCCGGTGATGTACGTTCAGTGGGAGGAGACGTTCCACTTGACTACGAGGCACCTATGGTGACTTCGTAATATCTCAAGATCATATATGCTGGCTCACTCCCTCGAAGGTGCTCATAGGGGTAGGGTTCGCGTGTGTGCACTTATAGCGGTGAGTGCTTGCGCGTATATATGAGCCCTTGCGTCTGTACCGTGTTAAACAAATACATGTCATGATTATACTGTCACTGGCTCACCTGTACAACTCCATATTTTGTTGATGACACAATCAATTGACCAGTCAAACGACACAACTAGTGTTGCACCATCGGGCGCATAACCGTGGGGCCCACCTGTCAGCCGGTATATGAAAGAAAGAAATGGTAGTTTGAGTCTGTACTGTGTTAATAAAATAGGAGTATATTTTTGGGTGATCATACGGTCACTGGCTCACCATACAGCTCCGTAATTTGTTGATAACATGATCAATTGACCAGTCAAACAGTCCACATTCAGCAGCGCACATTACCATAGGGCCCACCCGTCAGTGCGTATATGAAGGACAGAAATGGTAATAAACTAGTGGTCGGTGGGTATTCGAAGTCGTGAGACCTCTGGTTGGCAGTCACTGGCGGTTGGGGGGGCGTTCATTGGGCGGTGGGGTGGGGATTGAGGGAGTCCTCGATAAGGGGGTATCCGGACAGCCGGACTGTATACATCGTCCGGACTATCGAAGCGTGAAGATACAAGACTCAAGACTTCGGCCCATGTCCGGATGGGATTCTCCTTTGCGTGGAAGACAAGCTTGGCGATCCGGATATTAGATTTCCTTCCTTGTAACCGACTCCATGTAAACCCTAGCCCTCTCCGGTGTCTATATAATCCGGAGAGGATGGTCCTTTGAAGGCTGATCACAATTACAATCATACCAACATAGGCTAGCTCTTAGGGTTTAGCCTCTACGATATCTTGGTAGATCTACTCTTGTATTACTCATATCTTCAATATTAATCAAGCAGGAAGTAGGGTTTTACCTCCATCGAGAGGGCCCGAACCTGGGTAAACATTGTGTCCCTTGTTTCCTGTTACCATCAGCCTAAGACGCACAGATCGGGACCCCCTACCCGAGATCCGCCGGTTTTGACACTGACATTGGTGCTTTCATTGAGAGTTCCTCTGTGCTGTCGCTTCAAGGCTTGATGGCATCTTCAATTGTCAATGACACGGTCTAGGGTGAGACTTTTCTCCCCGGACAGATCTTTGTGTTTGGCGGCTTCGTGCTGCGGGCCAATTCGCTTGGCCATATGGAGCAGATCGACAGCTACGCCCCTGGCCACTAGATTAGGTTTGGAAACTTGAACTACACGGCGGATATTCGCGGAGACTTGATCTTTGATGGATTCGGCCCTGTGCCGGGAGCGCCGGACAGTCACGAAGGGCACGTCCTAGACCTGCTAGCGGACATTGCTCGGAACGTCATCCCTGCAATAGCCCCGGATCTAAATCTGGAACAAGTTGCGTTGACCAAGGACGAAGGGGTAGACCTGCCCCGCAGGCCGCATACTCATCGGCGTTGGAGCCAAACACAGGTCTCACCTCTGTGGAGACCTATAATCCCGGACCCCTGGACTCGTATCCGGTCATTGGTTCCGGTCCACGCACCCTCGAGCCAGCCGAGCCAGGTTGGGCTCCGGTAATGGAGTTTACCGCTGCGGACATCTTTCAACACTCGCCCTTTGGTGATGTGCTAAACTCATTGAAGTCTCTCTCTCTGTCAGGAGACTCTGGGCCGAACTATGTCCGGCTTGAGTGGGAAGCAAGCGACAAAGGAATTCGCTGCCCACCCACCACCCACTTGATTGCCACGATCGATGATTTAACCAACGATCCTGACTTCAACTCCGAAGACATCGACGATATGGACGAAGATGCAGGAGAAGCTCCAGAATCTCTGGGGCACGGGATCACTACCTTGTCACATGATATATACATGGTGGATACGCCCAAGAAGGACGGCAGGGATAAACCGGATGATAAAACACCCGGAAAAAAGCCAAAACGGCAGCGTAGACGCCGCTCAAGTCCAACAATAGTGAAAACTGCAACAAGAGCACAAGAAGGGCTGACATACCAGAAGGCAGTAATGACCACACAGACCCAGCAATGGAGCAGGATGAGCCAGGTCACGCCAAACCAAGTTCGTAACAAATACCCGATCATGATGATCCTGAGGGACGAGCTCACGAAACCGCCCCAGAACAGGAACGCAGTCCGGACGATGATGCATTCATCATCCCGGACGAACAAGTGGAACGAGATAACCTCCACCGAAAGCTTTTGGCCACAGCAAGAAGTCTAAAGAAGCAGAAACAACGGCTTAAGGCCGCACAGGAAAAGCTTAGTCGCAGATGGAATAAAGTGCTAGACACTGAAGATACGGCGACGATCGCCATACCAAAAGCTACCCAAAGCGCAAGCTATTGCCAGAATTCAACGACGAGGCCGTTCCACCAAAGAATAATACAACCAGGAGACCAGACGTACCATGTCACAACCACAACAGAGCGGCTACTGATGCCGCACACGATCCACGTGAGAAGCCGGATAAGAAGGCCGGCGCACCCAGGTCCATCTACGGATCTAAAGGACACACCCCGGCGAGGGACTATGGTCACCCAAACGCTAATACAAGCCAAATACCAGTTCGGAATAAACTCCGGACACAACAATAGCCGACTACATGCCACGACGCGCCCAGATACAGAGGGTCTGCACACCCCCTATGCTTCACCAAAGAAGTACTGGACCATGAATTCCCACAAGGTTTCAAACCTGCGAACATAGAGGCATATGACGGAACGACAGACCCAGGGGTCTGGATCGAGGATTTTATCCTGCATATTCACATGGCTCATGGGGATGATCTCCATGCCATCAAATACCTTCCCCTCAAGCTGAAGGGACCAGCTCAACACTGGTTAAAAGCCTCCCCAAAAACTCAATTGGGAGTTGGGAGGAACTAGAAGATGCTTTCAGGGCCAATTTTCAAGGGACTTATGTCCGGCCTCCGGATGCAGATGACCTAAGTCACATAATCCAACAGCCCGGAGAGTCCGCTCGCAAGCTTTGGAACAGATTCCTCACTAAGAAGAATCAAATTGTCGACTGTCCGGACGCCGAAGCCTTAGCGGCATTCAAACACAGCATCCGCGACGAATGGCTCGCCAGACACCTCGGCCAAGAAAAGCCAAGGACAATGGCAGTTTAACAAGCCTTATTACCCGCTTTTGCGCGGGTGAAGATAGCTAGCTAGCCCGTAAAGGCACCAGCGACCCCAGCATGTCCGAAATAAGGGATGGCAACGGGAAGCCTCGGCATAATAAACACAAACGCCAAAGCAAGGAAGGGAGCCCAGATAACATAACGGTCAATGCCGGATTCAGGGGCTCTCAGCAAAAGAAGCCATTTAAAGGCAGTAATGAGGGACTGTCCGGTCTGAACAGAGTCCTGGACAGACTATGCCAAATTCATGGCACCCCGGAAAAACCGGCAAACCACACCCATAGAGAGTGCTGGGTCTTCAAGCAGGCCGGCAAACTAAATGCCGAGCACAAAGGGAGGGAAACACCAAGTGAAGACGAGGACGAACCTCGCCAGCCGAACACTGGGGGACAGAAAAAAATTCCTGCCAGAGGTTAAAACAGTAAACATGATCCACGCGACTAACAAATTCACGAGAAGGCAAGGATGCGCGCTCAAAGACGCGCACGATGTAGAGCCTATCGTACGGACATCTGACTACTTGATATCTCGTCCGATCACTTCCGATCACACGGACGATCGAACTAGTATTCGGCGCGAAGGATCATAGGCCTTGGTGCTCGACCCAATAATCGACGTATACCGTCTCACCCGTGTCCTCATGGACGGCGGCAGTAGTCTCAATTTAATATATGAGGACACTGTCCGCAGGATGGGGATAAACCTATCCAGAATTAGCCGAAGCAACACCGCCTTTGAAGGGGTGATACCAGGCATTGAAACCTACGGCAGGGGCTCCGTCATACTGAGGGTAACATTTGGCCCCCCAGGCAACTCTAGAAGTGAGGAACTACTCTTCATCGTTGCACCCTTCCAAAGCGGCTATCATGCACTGCTTGGAAGACCGGCCTTCGCCCGCTTCAATGCATTGCCGCATTATGGCTACCTTACACTCAAGATGCCCGGTCCACGTGGTGTCAGCATAGTTAGCGGAATCACAGAGCGCTCTTCACGCGCAGAGGAACACGCGACGGCCCTGGCGGCCGGACTCTAAGCAGCCTCGAATACCATAAAACATGGCTGGTCATTAAGACCACAGACACGGTTAGACGAGTCCAGTAGCCCGGATAAAATTCAACCGGACACTGTATATGTAATCCCATAGCGTAAACCAGGGGCTATAAACATTTAATGTAGCCCCAAAGCTTGGCCCAACCTTATTGGCAGGCCATCATCTTACACTTTTACTATCTACCGCATATTTACGTTGTATTCTCCTATGAGTTTTACTTTTTTTCACAGACAACGTTCGCGCTATACCCTTCCAGGATATGGCACAACGGAGACAAAGGCGTAGACGTGCAGCAGGGCCCCGTTCAACGGGTTTCTTTTTAGATTAAGCCCCCGTGTAAACCTTTTCTATTGCCTCTTGGTGTTTAAACCATCCCATGGGTTCCATACCCACAGAGGACACTGTCGTTATTGGCATTTTGCCACGATAGGTCACCGCACATACCTGGAAACACAGTGTTCATATTGAATGGGCATTCTTGAGTCCATCTCCTGTTATAAAGTCCAAACACCTTCGGGAGTGGTCGGCGTCATGAGTTTGGCCTTATATGCATCAGCTCCGAATCATGTCTTGGGTCAAATGTTGGGTTTGCCCGGCTCCTGGGTTTGCCGCCTCACGTTCCATTATTATCGACTAAGGCAGGCCAAAGGAGAACTACTGCGATTGTGCCCTGGTTATTCCGGATGCGCCTCAGTAGAGAAAGCCAAAACTGACCGTCATGATACAGCGAGAGACTGTTCAACCACTCGAAGACTCACCGGAATCTCTAGGATTCCTCTGCATTAACAAAGGGCCGTTTACTGGCCATGTACACACGCGCCCATATTCGGATGCCCGCGAAGGTACCAGGGGCTACATAGTAGCCCCACCATTATATCCCCACGGCTAAGCGAAAGTGTTAAAGCTATATAGTCCGGTTGCCTAGTTCGACGTGCGATCACCTCCTTAATGGACCAAGACATTGGATCAAGTGTGATTAAGCATATTCTTCGCGAACACCCCCGCATTGTATGTGTGGGGGCTGAAACCAACAACTGCTATCTTTCAGACTACTTATACATATAAGAATAGCCGCACAGGGGACACAATCATATTTTCAGGCAAAGAATATAAGTATAGCCTCATAATCAAAATAAACATTGTTTTTACAATAATTCTACTTATTACTCAAACAAAATATTCTTCGAGCACTGTGCCTCTATTAGGCCAGCACCCTCTGTGACCTGCGCCAAGTAGTGCTCGGCCGGATACTGGCCTCCCGCCGGATCCTAGGTCGCTACAATGGTGGCCTCCATATCCGTCCAATAGGATTTAGCGTGGGCAAGAGACATCCGCGCATCCTCTATGCACGCCGACCTCCTCACGGCGTCGATACGAGTCACGACCCCATGGAATTATTGCACCAAACCAAAATAACTGTCCGGCTTGGGCCCATTCGGCCAAAGATGGTCTATTATAGACCGCATTGCCAGCCCAGACAGCCTATGAAGCTCCGCCATAGCAGCCACCTTCTCATTCAACGGGAGCGAGCGGTTGGGAGCATTGAACTGTGACCAAAAAATCTTCTCCACTTCCTTATCACCTTGATCCTCGAAGAACTTGGCAGCGTCAGCTGTACTTTTCGTCAAGTCCGCATATGCGTCTGCAGGACTCCAACACCCAGCTAGGGGCGCATACTTTGGATCCAAAAACTTGGTCCGCAGTAGGTAGGAGCCCCCGGCCATGATTTTGTCGGCCTGTTGGAGCTCGGTCCGCATCTCCTTGGCGGCATTAAGCGCCTTGTCCAGCTCGTCCAAACTAGCCTTACTCTCCTTTTCAAGGAGCACATACCGGTCGGCGGCATTTTTCAACTCTTCAGCCATCTCGGCTATCTTCTCCTCGCTTCGGCGATGAGCAGCCTGTTCGGCTCTCAACTCCTCGGCCGCCTTTAGGGCCGCCGCATTGCTAGCCCGAGCTTGTTCCTTGGCTTGAGCGAGCTCGGCCCTTAGGGCCTCCATGACAGCAGCACCATCAGCAGTGCATACACAGGGCATCAACATCATGCCATTCTCGCATTTTCCTATACAATATAATAAGGGAAGCAGAGTACATACCCTGGGATTCTTCCAGCCGTCTGTTCACCAACGTGATATCAGCATCAATAGATCCGACCTGCCTTCTTAGTTCGGCAACTTCAACAAACTGGTCGGCTGTCGGATCCTTGTATACCTGCACATATATACAGCGCATTCATTATTGATTGATCCCCCGTTTGCCGCCTATGGCGGGCAACTAGAGTCTCAGGGGCTACTATCCATAGGGAGCACACCTAGCGCGCGCCTCTTAACAAAAAATAGTGCATTTTTTCACCGCATACCTCGAAGCCTTTGAGCAGGCTTGTGAATGCCTCATTCAAACCGTTGGTAGCGGACGAAATCTTCGTGAGCACCGTGCTCATTAAAGTGCGGTGCTGCTCTGAAAGCGCGGCTTGCTCCGAAAAGCCTGTCAGTATGTTCGGCCGGACATCGAACTGAGCTGGACCCTTCCCTTCTCCCCCCGTGGGAGTGAAATGCTCCGGGCTCAGGGTGACTGACGTGTTCGCTTCTGGCTTTGGCAGATCCGGACTTCTCCATGATGACACCTCTGTGTCGCCCACTTCATGAAGCGGAGAGGTGGGCGGAGTCCTACTCTCCATCATCTCCGGACGAAGGTCCCCCGAAGACGAACTCTGTTGAGAGGAGCTGCCCGCCGGACTACGAAAGACGAAGTCTCGGTTACAGATCTCGGAGTAACACCATACCTTCGAATTAATGATTAACTTACGGCTCGGTGGAGGGCTGGCCCGTTGGTGGGCATGACGTGGTAGGGGTTCCCGCCGCGGCAGAGCCCCCTAGTGAAACCTTCTTCCCTTGCTTGGGCGTCTTCGCCTCCAAATCTTCGGGGGCCGCCCTCTTCTTCCCGCGTGGGGAGGAGACTTTAACCTCCTCTTCCTGGCTATCCTCCATAGTAGAGGTAGAGATTCCTCCGGTCTGGATGCGTGGTGCGGTTTCACTGCCCTCTCCTTCGCCTTTCCTTGGGGGGATTTTGTTGAGCGCCCGGTCAAGCATCTTTGCGATGGTTGGACCAGGTGAGCCTTCAGGAAGTGGAGTCGGACACCTGATTCTCTCTGCCTTATTGAGCCATTCCTGGCCATGGAGGGATTTTCAGAATTATGATTATGATAAATATAAATGAAGTGTCCGGCTTTAAGGTTACTTACTTGGGCGTCTAGGCGATTGCAGCTTAGGCCCGCATCCTCGGTGGTGTCCGGACACTTTACTTGTGGTCCGAAGAATAATTTACACATTCGTTCGAGCTTCAGGACGAAGAAGTGCTTAATAGTCCGCGGACCCTCTGGATTAAATTCCCACATCTAGAGAGGCCGATGTTTGCACGACAGCGTCCGCCGGATTAGCATCACTTGCATTATGCTGACGAGATTTATGTCTCTCTCTATGAGCTCCCGGATACGATTCTGTAGTTCTGGTACATCACCAGCAGGCCCGTAATTCCGTCCTACGTCGGTCCAAGACGCTGACTGTGATGGAGGGCCCGAGCGGAACTCGGGGGGCGGCTGCCCACTTTGTGCCTCTAGGAGCCGTGACATAAAACCACCTCCATTGCCACACATCGGACACTTCCAGAAAGGAGCCCTCTGGCCATGGGGCATTGACGTTCTTGCTTATTACGGCACCTCTACACTCCGCATGTCGTCCCTCGATCATCTTCGGTGTCACATTGAAGGTCTTGAGCCATAAGCCGAAGTGTGGGTTGACATGGAGAAAAGCCTCGCACACAATAATAAATGACGAGATGTGGAGGGTGGCGTCTGGAGCCAGATCATGAAAATCCAAGCCGTAGTAGAACATGAGCCCCCTCACAAAGGGGTCGAGGGTGAGGCCTAGACCTCGGAGGAAGTGAGGAATGAACACAAAGCTCTCATTGGGCTCCGGCGTGGGGATAACCTGCCCTGGAGCAGGAAGCATGTGCTGGATATCAGCGGTCAGGTATCCGACCTCCCTAAGCTTGGTAATATCCTCCTCTTGGATTGAGGATCCGACCACCCACCGGCCTTTTGCGTCGGATCCAGACATATTGGAGGATCTGGGGTGTTGAGGCTTAGGTTTTGAGTGCTGGAGCTCAAGGTGCGATAAGGGGCAGGAGAGGTGGAAAAGAGGTGTAGGCCTCGGCCCCTTTATAAAGAGGATGAATATCAAGAGTCCTCAACGTGACCGCTTGGGACTTATCTAAAATACACGGAGTCATACCAACGGTCGCCGTGGGGTCACACGCGCCCATATTGATGAGAGATCACGTGATAAGTGGAACACGATCTATGCTTTGGCAGGGCATGCCAATAAAACTGCCTCGCGATGCGAGTCGAGGTGGAGCAGGAAACGCCGGTTCGTGTTGCACCAGGCCATGATGCAGGAGCACGACGTACAAAGTTTGCCAGCAGAACAAATTTACCATCTTGCAGATCTGGACACGATCTACATGTTCGATAAATAACCTTGGAGTATTCGGAGAAGGAACCCGCCTTGCAATGCCGAAGACAAGACTGTGCGCCGGACTCATCGTCATTGAAGCCTGGTTCAGGGGCTACTGAGGGAGTCCTGGATAAGGGGGTATCCGGACAGCCGGACTTTATACATTGTCCGGACTATCGAAGCGTGAAGATACAGGACTCAAGACTTCGGACCGTGTCCATATGGGACTCTCCTTTGCGTGGAAGATAAGCTTGGCGATCTGGATATTAGATTTCCTTCCTTGTAACGGATCCATGTAAACCCTAGCCCTCTCCGGTGTCTATATAAACCGGAGAGGATGGTCCTTAGAAGGCCGATCACAATTACAATCATACCAACATAGGCTAGCTCTTAGGGTTTAGCCTCGACGATCTCGTGGTAGATCTACTCTTGTATTACTCATATCTTCAATATTAATCAAGCAGGAAGTAGGGTTTTACCTCCATCGAGAGGGCCCGAACCTGGGTAAACATTGTGTCCCTTGCTTCCTGTTACCATCAGCCTAAGACACACAGATCGGGACCCCCTACCCGAGATCCGCCGGTTTTGACACTGACA
>NC_057795.1:481782023-481807437 GCF_018294505.1 Triticum aestivum
GAGGGCGGGCCGGCCGCAGGCGGCGAGGGCGGGCGGTTCGGCCGGTGGTGGCTGGCGGCTCAGGGGGGGTGGAGTTTTATGATAAACTGGAGGCCCTTGATTTCGTATCCAACGACTGGAAAATCTAATGACCAGAGATGAAAAAGTCAGTCGACTGACGTGTAGCCTCACCCCGCATGTACACATGCACGCACGCAAGACACGCACGCATGTAGGCGTGCAACACTGACACGTACACATAACGTACACACGCACGCATGCTGGCGTGCAACACTGACACGTACACATGCACTCACGAACACACGCACGTACGCACCCATGCATGCAACACTGAAACGCACCCTTGCACGCACGCAACACTCGCACGCCTACATGCACACATCACAGGATGCAAGACACACGCTCAACCTATACGTGCATGCACCCTTTGTTAAGGACATGGATTGTTACGGGTATTAATCAATCTTATCTGTGATAAGCAAAACATTGATGTTTGCATTGGTCTTTATGAATCACAACGTATCGAACGGGCTATCAACATAGTAGGCTTAACTACATGAAAAAGATGACGTCACACTGAATGCACAATCATCGGTTTATGAAATGCCCGCTTCTGGCCGCCCTGGCCCACCAAAGGTTCCTCTGCTGTGCGCTGCCTGCATTGGGTCACTGACATGCAGGCCATGCACCCAAAGAGCCCACATGTCAGTGGAAGAATGGCGCGGTGTCCTAGGTCAGAGTCGAGGGCGCCACTCGTGGCACGCTCGGCTGAACATGCCTCCGTGCCGCATTCAAACGCCTCCATGAAACCTGCCCGTGAGGAAGCCGAGAAACCCACTTTGGACACACGTCCGTTCATGACCGGGCCGACGTTAAACGTAACGCCGGCCGAGCTCCTCCCGTCCGCCGTCTATTTAATCTTCTATTTAAATGAGGCCAAATACCAGCCAAGAATCGCACACCTCCGCCGCTCCCCTATCTCCTCCACCATTTTGTCCACTCTTACAATGGCTTACGAAGAGTAGTTATTCCGCATCCAAGCCGGCTGGGTAGCTCGCCGGATACGAGCTATGCAGCTCGCTGATCCACCTCCCTCCCCTCGCCCGATAGAGCCAGTTGCCGCCCCTAGCCGGCGCGCGGTTCAGCAACTCGCCGCTCCAGGCCAGCTTGACGAGGAGCAGCGCACGGGCATCGCTGCTGCCGTCCACGCCGCCGTCTCATACCGTGTCTCCCGTTTCTGTGGCCGAGACTCCCATGCCGGCGGCCACGCCATGCAAGCAGCGACAGAAGTCGGGTACACGGAGAGCGACGAGTCGGTCCAGCGCCTTCGCGTCTGCCGCCATCATCAAGGAGAAGTAGAACACGGGAGGCCGCCGCCGCTTGGGTCCCATGAAGGCCATCGTGGAGGCGATGTCGGCGTACACAACAGGTGTCTTGCCGGATCCTTTTGTTGCGAGGACCTTCGTCGACCCCGCATGGGCTCCACGGAAGAGGGGAATGTTAGGATGAACTCGAGCTGGTGCCGGCCATGGCGAAGTAGTGGCCGGTGATGAACTCGAACCGGTGCTGGCCACCATCATCTTCGACACCAGCCAATGATATCAGTTGGGCAGTGGGGAAGCGAGCCATCCTTTGCACTGAAGCATATACCTCTGGGGCTCCCGGCAGTCCGGTAATCGTGCTGCTGGAAATGAGGAACACAAATCGATCGGCAGGCGACCATTTAGGCTAGGTATTATATACATGTGCTGTCCAGAACTAGCACCGCCTAGTTCATTTGAATGTAATGAAATCCGTCATGTTTGTGTGAAAATCCGGTATTTTATATGATTTCCATCATTGTTTATATGAAATATCAGTTTGTCTACGTGTTTGCGTGAATTTCGTCCGGTTGGTTGAGTTGCTGTCATAATGTGTGCGGCTACGGTTGGATGGCATAATTTGCGGGTCGCCAGTCGGTCTGCGGGCGGCTCAGGCAGTGTTGTGGGACAAAAAAACACAGCTCGTGCGAGCTCGTCTCCAACATGCGCGCTGGAGGATGCATGACAGCATGAGCACCCGAGCCATTCGTCGTTCATCGGTGGCAAAGGCACCGGTGGACAAAAGGGTCGCCAATATTTTGGCTACCCCGGGCAAGATCCAAACAACCCCTCCCAACAGATTCAAATCCCTTGTTTGCTGTGGAATTTTGCCATGTGTTGTTTTCATGGACTAGCAAGATGCCCGTGCATTGCACGGAACATCAAGATGCATTTTTTTACAAACTCCCGCATGCATGCAAGGGATAATTAATGTCCTCCTTTGCTAGTACCATGAGGCAAACACCATTAATATTGCATCGATTAGTGTTAGTGGCCTTGTATATCTGCAAGTTGTAATTTTGATAGCGGCCCCTTGTATATAAAAATGGAGGGAGAAATATGAGAGGTAAGGTGAGGAGGAGTGGGGCATGGTGCCGTGGTGGTGACTGGTGGTCGGACTGGGCGGAGGCATGGGGATGGACGGTGCATTATGTCTAGGTTTGTATCTCTCACACACACCCACGTAGGTGGGGGACGTGCACGAAGAGAAGAGGTGCACGCACGACGCACGTACTCCCGTCTCTTTCCCAACCACACCCGCGCGGGTACACGGTGCAGCTCATTTCTGTACAAAAAAGGCAGCCCACGTGGTAATTTGGCACGTGTACTGGTTGTCCACTTGGTGGAGGGAGGATCATCTACCACGGGTGAACAAACAAATTGCGACTTGACGCGTTATGTTAAATTAAAAAAAGAGGCAAACCATGTGGGGCCTACCTTAGAGGCAAGGCTCTATACACTGGACTACTTTTGATGTGTCCCGTCAACTCACAGAACAAGGAGAAACTTGCTTAGTACGCTGTCTCCCCCACCCACGGGCGTGGTGGCTCACAGGATGAGGTGAAGCTTACTACTACTGTACGCCTTTACGCCCGCTCCCTTGCCCACGCGCGCGGTGGCTCACAGCATGAGGAGAAAATTTTACTACTCCCTCCATTTACTCCTCATCCCTACTACTATGTACGTACTTTGGTTAGTACTCCCTCCATTTACTTATACAAGGCCACTATAAAAAATACATTTTGCATCTATACAAGGCCACAAATAGTAATCGAGCCTTTCCAGTTTATGGCTCAATTTTAAAATCTCTCCAACCAAGGTAGAATGTGAGTGGTCGAATTAATTTCGTAGTTTGCACAGTACGCTCGTTTTTCTCAAGAAGTTATGTTTACCGAGGCATTAATTAGAATGAATGCATGAATGACCACTAAATTTCCATGAACTTGTACATGCATTGGTTAGTTTCCTCTTGACACTGCTTGCGTCGGTGATCTAACGCACCTCGAAATCCAACATGTAATGGTACTACTACTAGTATAGTAGAATTGAGACTTATCAAATGGAAAAACGAATGTTTTTTAGATGAGCCCTATAAACCCTAGTGGGTACGTACTCCGTAAAAACAGATTTTTCCAAAACTAAGTCGCTCCCTTTCATGAATTCTATAGTATACTCCTCCGTCGACGCTCCCTTTCATGAATTCTGAACTTCCTGTCGCCGACATGTGGGACATATAGCAACCAGGTCGACGTGTCAAGCACCAAATAATAGTGCAGAACAGCAGGGGGACGCACCCCACTTGTACCGGCCCAGTAGTAGTAATGAGCAATGAGACGTTAAATCACAATGCTGCAACTTCCCAGACGGATGAAGCAACCATTATTTCACACTTCGGTTCGACATCATCTTAAACCACGTACTAGTATTGCTTCTGCCTCAAGAGGGACACGCGCATCGCCTTGGTACTTCATGACACGTGGGACCGCATGATAGGCCATGCTCCCCCGCCAATCACTCGGTAAAATCACCTCATTTTTACTATACTTCCTCCGGATCAGTTTACTACATGGCATGCACGTCGTTCTAGGTGTACAGTAATACTCCATTATCGATGGATTGCGCCATGGAGCAAAAATTGAAATTTAAAAAAGGTGGTACATATAAAGAGCGCTCGTCGCCAAATTATGCATATAGTACTATTAGAAAAGCTAGTACGTGCTTAATTGGGGTGCTAAATTCTATTAAAGAAATACTAGTACTAGTATGTACATACTGAAGAGTTAAAGTAACGAGAAGAAACATAACATAGTTCTGCTGGGGGCTCAACACAACACATCCCTCAAATTAAACTAAGCACACTTGAAATTAAACTATGCAACTAATCTAGTAGACACTGCATTAGAAGTTTAGAACCACCATGAGCAACGACACTGCCACCTTACTCGGAGTCCTCGTCCACGTCCTCGACTTCGTCCTTGTCCCTCTTCCTCTTGGCCGATACTTCTTTGCTTGAACCGCCTACTTGGCTGTTGCTCTTCATCCAACCCTTGTAGATATTGAAACAAAGGTAGCCATCCATTGCAACGTACTGGATGTGGTCTATATCTAGTACATTCCGCTGCCATGAAACGTGTATGGAGGTTTCTCCAGTTTACCGTACGAAGGATGAACCATGGCTCCTGCCAGGGTCAACATTGAAGGCTGACGAGAGGGCACCAGCCGATTCTTCTGGAGGTCGAAGGGGTTTCCTACAACGAGGCCTATCCGACGCAGGACTTCTTTGTCATTCTTAAAGTCTACAGTAACGAATTTGACTGTTTTGTCCTCGAGGAAGTTCTTAAAATACTGGCACTCAACGTCGGCATGGCATATGTGGTAGACCAAGCAAACGTTATGTACGCAAACCTGGATCACGGCGGGCTTCTTCCTCTCTTCGTCCTTTAGATCCTTCTCTCGTCCCATGACTGTGGTGTACTCAACATCTAGCCCAGCGACCCACTCATCATGTGAGTTTTCGAACATGCGTCTGAAGCGAGAAAGGCATCCTTTCACCGTCGCGGAAGTACGGGTGTAGATGACGTCGAACTCATCGCCGGTGATGGTTCTAACCTTGTACTCACCGCCGATCGGGGAGATTTGGGACGGCATGGATTTGGGAGGAGGGTTAGGATTAGTGGAACTGCCGTAATGTGAATGGACGGGACGACTAGGAGCAAACCGCCGTAGTATTAAAGGACGTGCGGGGACGAGTAGGAGCGAACTGCCAGCGTGCGAACGATAGGGTAGTGGCTTTCCATTCTCCCATGATACGGGCTTCCGAGAGCCCTTGGATCTGAGATCGAATGGTTGCATGGCGTGATTCTAGACCAGTGGGTGAATATCCTATCCTGGAGGGTTATTCTTAAAATTTTCAACAACTTAGCATGCGACCGTTTGATCTCAAATCCAAGGGCTGCCAGCAGCCCATATCATGGTCGCGCCTACCACGACTGTCGCGCCGCTCGCACGGTCGCACCCTTGGAGATTTAACACGGTGCGTTAGGCTATCTGATGTTGGCATGTCATACATAGTCATCACTTAGTCACTCATACTACAACAAGGTTGGCTATAAGTGTATTTTTTTACTCCTCTCTATCTCTTTATTCATACTCCCTCCGTCCCATAATATAAGAACGTTTTTAACACTAGTATAGTGTCAAAAACGTTCTTATATAATGGGACACAGGGAGTACTAGTATTTATTGCATTTGCAAAGGAGTGACCTCTTCCAATGAAATGGTGTTGCTAAGTTTGCTTCATTTAATTAGCTATAGACTCAAAATTGTTTTTTCACCTAGGTACACGCGCTTAGCACCGTTTCTTCCTTGGGTCACCAAACTAGACTCTCTCTTCTTGATTAACTTGCCACATTAGACTTTATGCCTATGTGGCAAGCTTAAGCACCTGTAGGAGCAAGTAAGTACAATAGTGCGCTTTACATGGCATTTTTGCATATGTGGAGGAAAGAGAGGCAAGGAAAAAGTGGAGAAGTGGGCTCTCATGCAAGAGCCAGCCTCTACTACTACATGGTTGAGCATTGGGAGAGGCACTTGTATGGAGGTGGTCAGGAATCGGGAGACTCACGCCGGTCGTAGCGCCGCAGTTAAAATGATAATGGCAAGTCAAATCATGGGGCCCCACCTATCCAGCAGTAACTCGCTGTCAAATCACATAGCCATACATTTGCAGCAGCCTACTCCCTCATCTTCTCGCGTCTCTGTCGAACCGACTAGGCGGAACTGCCCCGCCTACTATGACACTCCAAAATTTTAATTCGGTTTTTTATCAAAAACCTTGTGGTTTTCTTTGAAAAGAGGCCATTTAAATTTTTCTTTCAGAAAACCTTCCTCTTAAAAACTTCCTTTGCTTGGCAAGGATTTTATTTTTTCAAACTTTGGTGTTTGATCTTTTGAAACTTCTTCTCTGTTGGTTCTCTCTCAAATTTATTTTGGGAGTTTAATCTTTTTCTTTTAAAATGAAACTCTATGAAAAACTTGGGATTTTCATATCTTGAAAACCACCCATGACTTTGCATTTTTGCCCATGTGATAAAACCCCTCCAAAACCTCCCCTACTCCTTGTGATCAACCTAAGTTCTCTGTCCCAACTAATCCAAGCAAGTTTTGGATTTTATTCTAATTATTTTTCCTCTCAAATCAATTCTGAAAATTATCTGGAGCCTGAGTGATTTTCAAAGCAAGTACCCTTTTGCATTTGAGTTTTGACCTCAAACCAACTCTCCTGGTTAGTCCTTTGTACCCACAACTCAGAACCATCTTGATCCACTCCTCTTTTCAAATTTTTCAAAATTCAGTCTCTGCAAGTTTGGACCAGATTTGCCAAATTTGATGAAATTCATATCTACACTCCTCCACAAATTCCACCAAAATTCAGGCAGCCTACTTGAGCAATGAGAAGCCACTCCATCAAAAATCAGCTCAAGGAAAAATCACCAGAGGCCAAATTCATTCTGTCGAACACCTTGCATGCACTGCTGCTGTTCAAAATTCAGAAAAATTCAGTTTCAGTGTCGTTTTCGTCCGTCAGTTTCTATCACGCGTAGACAGTGCGCTTGGCTCGATGCTCGTAGCCCCTCCCTCTTGTCCGGAGCTTCACACGCGTGCGTGGAGCCTTCCTGGCATCGGTGGCGCGCTGGCCCGCCCTCACCGGCGTCTTTTGCAGCATCGGGACCTCCCGTGGCGGCCGACAGAAGGCACACCACGGCAGAACGCCGTTAAGCGCCGCCCAAAGCCCCTTGGCTCTCCGCGTGTCCCTGCTGTGCCAGCGCACGCCCGTGGCACCGTCGCCGTGGCCCGGCAAGCACGGAACGTGCTCCCTGCCGCCGACGGGCCGCGCCACCCCCGTTCCGTCGAGCTCGCCCATAACACCAAATCCCAGCCCGTTTAGCACCTAAATGGGACCGGTGGACCTCAACGACGAAGCCCAAGCCCCTACTCCCACTGCACATCCCCGGCACCGCCGTAATCACTCGCCGGAGATCCTCGTTCACGGCAACCGCCTCGGGCCGCCTATAAAAAGGGCCCCCGAGCTCACCCTCGTGCACGCAGCATCACCACTCCTCACCAACGCCACGCCAGGCCACTAGGACGACCTCAAGGAGGTCTCCTCCCCCAACTCCGGCCGCCCCGATCCGCCTTGGCCTCCACCACGATTCGCTCCGGTGAGGCCATCTCCGGCGCCCAAACCCCGTCCGTTACCCTCTCTAGCTACCAGGAGCCTAACCCCCCTCTTCAATTTGACCTCTGCAGCTCTCTCCGACGAGTCCCTCGACCACCCGAGCCACCGTCCGTCGGAGCAAAGCTCGCCGTCGACGTGGTACTCGCCGGCGACCACCACCACCACCAACCGACTCGGAATGGCGCCCTAAGCACGGAGGTACCCTCCGATCCCCCTGCCTCGCCGTGGATCGCTGCCGGCGACCACCGCGGCTCTCGGGCGCCGACGAGCTTCGTTCCCCCCCCCCTTTTTGAAGTTTAAAGCTGACGAGTGGGACCCCACCGTCAGCCTCTCTGCTCTCTCTATTGAAACGTTTTCTGGAAGCACCTTCGGGCAAAGTACGTTTTCCCTTGGGGCTGGCGTAGTTTCTGCCGAAGCGTTTCTGTTTTTATAAGCTAGCCCCTGGAAACTTTCTGTTTCATTACAGATGAGTCCCTGGGCAAAAACCCTTATAACTTTTAAACAGAAAAGTATTTTTGATTGATTCTTTTTCTGTTCTCTTTAAAATTTTGTCTAGTTTTTTATCAGATTTATTTGAAAAATATTTGGTATACTTTTTGTGCACCCCTTGGTATTTACGACAGCGCACGTATTTTCTTTATACCGTAGATACCGAAGGAGGTGACGGAGCCGCGAACTTCACCGAGCTAGGCTCCGACTACTCTGAACCAGGCAAGCATGTTTGAACTTTTGATATGATGAGTGTCTTGGCATGTTTTGCATTTAGTTAGTTTCATAGCATGTTGAGAAGCATATCGATGAACGTTATTTTATGCGATAATGAGGTAAGTGAGTTCGATGATCCATAAGTGGATGGATGTGAGTATGAATGGCCATGTGTTGGCATGAGGATGGGTGAGATGGCAGTGTTGTAGCATGCGAGTCTTATGCCAGACTATGTGACTTCAGTGTCAAACCGTATCGGTCCAGTTCCTCTCATTTCCTTCCCTGTACTACCACATGTTTTCCGCAAGGAATATGGTTTAGTAAGTTGCAAACCGCTTTTCTGGTACACACCAAAAGGAGAGGCCGTGATGATGGTTCCATGGCCCTGGATTAAAGCCAGTCATCCGGTCAGGGGGCATCGGTGTTTCCGGTTGGGACCGAGAGGGGGGCACCCCTTAGAGCGCGCGTATATAAATTTGATCCCATGCTATTCGAGATTGTGATCTCCCCATCTCAAAAGTTTTTCTTGGATGATGTCTAGGGTGATTCCTAGCATCGAGAGGTAGGATGGGTGTGTACTGGTTAGCTGTGTTTTCTTCCGAAATACCGTAAACGGAACTAGTCCTTCGTGACTACAGAAATCCGTTGGCTGTGGGAAAATTTTGTACAAACTCTGCAGAGTCATATATTCCTCCAAATCATCTATTCCATGTCCAAATTTGTATTATCTTATCCTAATCAAAATGTCAGTTTTGATGGAAGAGACTCTGGTGATTCGCATGAGTGTTAATTCCGGTTAAATGATTATTCCTGTGGATGGACTAACCCATTTATTCTTATGAATGAAATGTTTATTATGAGTATATTTACTTGTGAATAAAAGCCCTTTCTGCGATGTCGCTCAGACGTCCGACTGTGGCATTGTTGTATTTTATTTTCCTTTAAAGCCCTTTCTGCGATGTCGCTCAGACGTCCGACTATGGTATTGTTGTATTTTACTTTCTGTTAAAGCCCTTTCTGTGATGTCGCCCCGATGTCCGACTATGGCATTTCTTTTAAAGCCCTTTCTGTGATGTCGCCCCGACGTCCAACCGTGGCATTTCTTTTAAAGCCCTTTCTGTGATGTCGCCCTGACGTCCGACCGTGGCATTTCTTTTAAAGCCCTTTCTGTGATGTCGCCCCAACATCCGACTGTGGTATTTCTTTTAAATCCCTTTATGTGGTGTCGCTAAGACGCCCGACTGTGGCATCATTTCCTTATATTTATTTGTTCACCTTTCGAGGCGTCGCTTCAGACACCCGATCGGTAGTTATTTATGTTTTGTTGGGATTTCAGGCGGACTACCGCCGTTTCCCTTTTACTTACCTTGTTATGCTAATTTTTGAATGTACATTGGTGAATTATTCATGACGCATCCATGCATGCATTTGTTATATCTTACGTCCGAACTGTCTTGCGAGTACTTTCAAAGTACTCACTGGCTTGTTGATTTGGCCAGATGCTGACGAAGGCGATCTCATGGATGAAGAGTTTGATAGCGAGTCCGACACCTAGAGGAGTCCCAGTCAGTCTCGTGCGACCCTGGATTTGGTCACTGTTTTATATCCGCTTCCGCTACCAAATAAATTCATCGAGCCTCACCTCGACGCTCGATGAGATGACAGACTTAGAGTCTTGTATTTCTCTCCCCGCTGTGTTTTTCCACCACCGCCCTATCCTCGAGTCAGTAGTATGCCTCCACACCACTGTGTCATGTCCGCCATTATGTATAATTATTGGCGTGCTTGTAATAATTTGGTTGAGCAACCGTAGTTCGACCCTGTAATATATTTTATGCTACTGGCTTATTGTATCAAGAATTTGTCTACCAGTGAGGAGGATTTCTCTCATACTGGGCTCAAAAGATTGGTTTCTCAATAAATATTTTTATTGGAAAACCGGTCGTGACAAGCTTGGTACCAGAGCCAGGGTGACTGTAGGAAGCCACTAGGTGCGATCGCTAATTGGTTATTAGCATGATAGAGCTAGGTTATATTTTTGCAATTGTAGTCATTTTCTGTCAGTCAGCATGAATTTATGATCTGACCATGCAGAATTTTTGCCTACTTTTGTAGATGGCCGACAACAGCTGCGAGTCTCAGACCTTCGCCAACGTGCCCGATGGGTTCGTCAAGCTTCTTTCCTTCATCGTTCAGGTCGCGATGGGGCCATCTGTGCGCCCAGTCTTCACACTCTGCCAGCACCGAGACAACGACAGTCTGACTATGCACCAGGCCGCGGTGCAGTTCAAGGGAGGGCGTGGTGAGTTACGCCGCTTCCGGTTCGTGGGAAGAGCCATGCCTATGGAGAGGCATGCTATGCAGATGGCAGCCCGCGAGGCGATAGCTCGTCTCAGGGATGTCCTTCCCGTGATGAAGACTCGTCGTTACCGTTATCTTCCGTGCCATGTGCCTTACACCTGTCACTATGCATACTCCTGCCCCGGAGGAGAACGAGACGAGGCTTTTGAGATGCTCATTGAGTATCTCCGGGCCCTGGAGGCAGCCTTCGACAACCTGGTGGACGACTTCGTAGCTACCCGCATGGACTCAGTTCATGGCTGTGCTGCCAACAGGAGGGAGCTCCTACCCATCGCACCGCCACTGACTTTGGTCTCGTCCTCAGCATCTTTTACGCCTACTCGTCGCCTGCCTTCTACCGAAGAATTCAACCAAGTCATTGCACCCACTTCAGCGCGCACTGCACCACCCTTCGCGCCCACTCCTGTACGTGTTGCTCCGCCCCAGGCAACCGCTCCGTCCACTCTGCGCAACACTACACGTATGGAGCCCATTAGCGAGGAGGAAGTCGAGTCCCCAACCTCGCTACGCCTCGCTCTCGGCAGGGCAAAGGAGGTCGTCAACATCTCTGCCTGAGTACGCTTAGCTGCCATGTAATGTACCGCTTTGTAAGATATGTACATAGGTTGTGAGAAGTAGCCTGTTTGCGCATCATGTAGGATCTGGAGAAGTGCACTAGCCTAAATAACATGTCAGGATTATGTACGCATATCCTGAGTGATGTATTGTATAATTGCCGCCCGCGTGTAAGATATGCAATGAGCAGTCCTTCTCCGTGCGCGAGTCGATTTGTTCTTCTTAAGTAAGCTGGGTTATTTAGTTTTATTTGCCATCTTTATGCATTTATGGATTTGTTTTTGCGACTCTTTCCGCTTTTCTTATGAGTTTTACAAAAAAATATTTTCCCCAGAGTGAAAAATGTCTCGTCCTTGGACTCGCTCCATGCCAATTCCACCAGAGGAAAATTATGATGCACCACCCAGCAACGAGTTCACTCAGGGACAGTCAAACCAACAGGGCAGTGAATCGGCACTTTCACAAATGTGCCGCCTTTATGAGCAGAGTCAGCAACAACATCGGGAAATGATGAACCAAGTCATCAACATGGGAAATCATCATGGACAGTATCAGCAGCATTCCAAGTTATCTGAGCTACAGAAGACACGTCCTCAAACATTTTCTCACACTGACAAACCTCTTGAAGCCGAGGACTGGCTTCGAGATATGGAGAGAAAATTAATTATTGCAAAATGTTCAGACCCCGAGAAGGTATTGTATGCTCCACACTATCTCACAGGAGCAGCCGCATCGTGGTGGGAGAATTTTCTGCACATGCATCCCAACGAAAATGACATAACCTGGGATGATTTCAAGGAAGGTTTCCGTGGTGCACACATTCCTAAGAGTATTATGAAAATCAAGAAGAGAGAATTCGATGACCTCAAACAAAGGAACATGACAGTGTCAGATTACAACAGTCAATTTACTCTATTGTCCCGCTACGCCAATGAAGAGCGTATGACTGAAATCAAGAAGATGGAGAAATTCCTTGACGGTCTGGCGCCCGCGCTTAAATGCCAACTGGTCGTGCACACTTTTCCTGATTTTAAAACACTGGTAGACAAAGCCATTACTCTGGAAAATGAGAGACGCAGTCTTGAAGATATCCGCAAGCGAAAAAGGGACCAGACTAATCATGCTCGCAATCACCGAAGCAAGACAGATTTTCAAAAGGGTGGGACACACAAATTCTCATCCAATGTCTCACGCCCAATCAAGAATTTTCATGCAAGGGACAAGGAATTCACCTATCTCCCCGGCGTTACTTGTTACGCTTGTGGAGAAGAAGGGCACTATGCCAAACAGTGCCCCAAGCCAAGGAATTCAACCCCAAAGCCGAACAACGGCAACAATTCCGCGCCCAAGCGAAACAATTTCAATCCCAACAATAACCACAGGAAGGGTCATCTGAACCACGTAACCAAAGAGGAGGCACAAAATGCTCCGGATATCGTACTCGGTACGTTTCCTGTCAACACAATACCTGCAATGGTTTTGTTTGATTCTGGAGCTTCTCACTCTTTCATTTCGAAAAGTTTTGCTTTGCAAAATAATTTTTCGATGCTTCCCCTGGAGAAATCCATGACCATCAAGTCCCCTGGGATTCAGCAAGTTACTCAGAATTACTGTCAGAATGTGGTCATTGAGTTCGAAGGATTGGAGTTTCACGCAAATCTTATTGTGTTGGAAAATAAAGGACTGGATGTCATCCTAGGGATGGATTGGCTAACCACCAATAAGGGTTTTATCGACTGTTTCAACAGGACCGTAATTCTCACACACCACCAAGGGGAGATAATAAGAGTATCAGCCAAGGAAGGAAAAATACCCCAGCAATCGAGATTAAATAAGGTGGACGTTTCTGAGCTAAACAAGGTTCCAGTAGTGTGTGAATTTCCAGATGTATTCCCTGAAGAGCTACCAGGCATGCCACCAGACCGAGAAATAGAATTCCGCATTGAGCTAGCACCAGGAACCACTCCCATATACAAGAAACCATATAGAATGGCACCATCCGAGTTGATCGAGTTGAAGAAGCAAATAAAGGAATTACTGGAAAAGGGATACATTTGAGCCAGCTCCTCACCTTGGGGATCACCAATTTTATTTGCCAAAAAGAAGGATGGAACGCTGAGATTGTGTATTGACTATCAAGCACTTAACATGGTCACAGTCAAAAACAAATACCCGATGCCAAGGATAAACGATTTGTTTGATCAACTCGCTCAGGCCAAGGTATTCTCAAAAATTGACTTAAGGTCAGGATACCATCAATTGAAGGTACGAACAGAAGATATCCCCAAAACAGCCTTCACCTCCAGATATGGACTGTACGAGTTCACAGTGATGCCATTTGGATTAACTAACGCCCCAGCATATTTTGTTCACCTCATGAACACAGTATTTATGAAGTTTATGGACAAGTTCGTCGTGGTATTCATCGACGATATTCTGGTATACTCCAAGACACCAGAAGAGCATGCAGAACATCTCAGGATTGTGCTAGGAGAGCTAAGAAAACACCAATTGTATGCCAAGTTCAGCAAGTGCGAATTTTGGCTAAGACAAGTAGGCTTTCTAGGCCACGTGCTGACCCAAGACGGTATCGCAGTGGACCCAGAGAAAGTCAAGGCCGTACTTGGCTGGAAGTCACCAGCCAGCGTAACGGACATACGGAGTTTCTTGGGAATGGCAGGATATTACCGCAGATTTATTGAAGGATTTTCCACCATAGCCAAGCCTATGACGCAGTTACTCAAGAAAGATAAGAAGTTTGAATGGACAGAAACCTGCGAGAAAAGTTTCCAAGAACTAAAACGGAAGTTAACGACAGCACCAGTATTAATTGTCCCCGACATACACAAGAATTTTGAAGTATATTGTGACGCGTCCAGAAAGGGTCTCGGATGCGTGTTGATGCAGGAAGGCAAGGTTGTCGCCTACGCTTCAAGGCAACTTCGCAAGCATGAGGAAAATTATCCCACTCATGACTTAGAAATGGCAGCAGTTATTCATGCACTCAAGGAATGGAGGCATTTCTTACTTGGGAATCAATGTGAAATATATACGGATCACAAAAGTCTCAAATATATTTTCACACAGCCAGAACTAAACTTACGACAACGACATTGGTTGGAGTTAGTAAAGGATTATGATGTTGGTATCCATTACCATCCAGGGAAAGCAAATGTAGTGGCCGATGCCCTTAGTCGGAACCCCAGCTCCGACAAAAACTATCTGCACAGCTTGAGGCCTGAATTCCATCAAGAATTTGCCAAGCTCAACTTGATAATGGTAGCAGAAGGCACCATATCAAACTTGGAAATACAACCCAACCTTGTGGAGAAAATTAAAGAAGCTCAGCCCGGTCACACCAGCATCGAAGGCATCAAAAGGAAGTTGAGTATGGGCAAGGCCTCGGAATTCGTCATAGACAAAGAAGGAATATTATGGTACGGAGAAAGGCTCTGCGTGCCAAACATAGAAGACCTTAAACAACAAATTTTAGCTGAAGCACACACCACTCCATATTCAATCCACCCTGGAGGAACCAAAATGTATAAAGATATTCAGGAAAGATTTTGGTAGCACGGTATGAAGAGGGACATAGCCGCCTTCATTGCATGTTGCGACTCATGTCAACGCATAAAAGCTGAGCATCAGAGACCAACCGGACTACTGCAACCTAACAAAATACCTGAGTGGAAATGGGATGAAATAGGGATGGATTCTATTGTCGGACTACCTCGGTCATGACACGGGAATGATGCCATATGGGTCATCACTGACAGGTTGACCAAAGTGGCACACTTTATTCCAGTGAAGACAACCTACAACACTCAGAGGCTTGCCAGGATTTATCTTTCCCGCATAGTTTGTCTGCACGGTGTCCCGAAGACTATAATATCCGACAGAGGCACTCAGTTCGTCTCAAGATTTTGGGAGCATTTACAACAGGCTCTGGGAACCCAACTAGCCTTCAGTACCGCATACCACCCACAGACTGATGGACAAACAGAACGCGTAAACCAGGTTTTAGAAGACATGCTGAGAGCATGTGTCCTCACATATGGAACCAGTTGGGAAGAAAGCCTGCCATACGCCGAGTTCACGTATAACAATAACTACCAGGCCAGCCTACAAATGGCACCATTTGAGGCTTTATACGGACGAAGATGTCGTACCCCGTTAAATTGGTCAGAGACCGGGGACAGCCGCATCTTTGGACCAGACATGCTCAGAGAAGCCGAGGAAATGGTCAAGCTAATCAGAGACCGACTTAAGACCGCTCAAAGTCGACAGAAGAGTTATTATGATCAGAAACATCGTAGGGTCAGCTTTGAACCCGGTGAGTTCGTATACCTGAGAGTGTCCCCTATGAGAGGATTGCAACGGTTTAAGATTAAAGGAAAGTTAGCACCAAGATTCATTGGACCATTCTGCATAGTGGCACGAAGAGGCACTGTAGCCTACCAGCTAGACTTACCCGAAGACTTGTCCGACATTCACGACGTGTTCCACGTCTCTCAGTTAAGGAAGTGCGTAAGCAACCCAGAGAAACAAGTATCCCATGAAAACATTGACGTGCAGCCAGACCTCACTTATCGGGAACGTCCCGTAAGAATATTAGAGGAGTCTGAAAGGAGGACCCGACAGAAGACCATCAAGTTTTTCAAAGTCCAGTGGAGCAATCACACCGACAGTGAAGCAACTTGGGAAAGCGAGGATTTTCTTCGGACAGAGCATCCACATTTATTTAAGGATCAGCTGAAATCTCGGGGACGAGATTTTTCCTAAGGGGGTAGGAGTTGTGACACTCCAAAATTTTAATTTGGTTTTTTATCAAAAACCTTGTGGTTTTCTTTGAAAAGAGGCCATTTAAATTTTTCTTTCAGAAAACCTTCCTCTTAAAAACTTCCTTTGCTTGGCAAGGATTTTATTTTTTCAAACTTTGGTGTTTGATCTTTTGAAACTTCTTCTCTGTTGGTTCTCTCTCAAATTTATTTTGGGAGTTTAATCTTTTTCTTTTAAAATAAAACTCTATGAAAAACTTGGGATTTTCATATCTTGAAAACCACCCATGACTTTGCATTTTTGCCCATGTGATAAAACCCCTCCAAAACCTCCCCTACTCCTTGTGATCAACCTAAGTTCTCCGTCCCAACTAATCCAAGCAAGTTTTGGATTTTATTCTAATTATTTTTCCTCTCAAATCAATTCTGAAAATTATCTGGAGCCTGAGTGATTTTCAAAGCAAGTACCCTTTTGCATTTGAGTTTTAACCTCAAACCAACTCTCCTAGTTAGTCCTTTGTACCCACAACTCAGAACCATCTTGATCCACTCCTCCTCTTTTCAAATTTTTCAAAATTCAGTCTCTGCAAGTTTGGACCAGATTTGCCAAATTTGATGAAATTCATATCTACACTCCTCCAAAAATTCCACCAAAATTCAGGCAGCCTACTTGAGCAATGAGAAGCCACTCCACCAAAAATCAGCTCAAGGAAAAATCACCAGAGGCCAAATTCATTCTGTCGAACACCTTGCATGCACTGCTGCTGTTCAAAATTCAGAAAAATTCAGTTTCAGTGTCGTTTTCGTCCGTCAGTTTCTATCACGCGTAGACAGTGCGCTTGGCTCGATGCTCGTAGCCCCTCCCTCTTGTCTGGAGCGTCACACGCGTGTGTGGAGCCTTCCTGGCGTCGGTGGCGCGCTGGCCCGCCCTCGCGGTGTCTTTTGCGGCGTCGGGACCTCCCGTGGCGGCCGACAGAAGGCACACCACGGCAGAACGCCGTTCAGCGCTGCCCAAAGCCCCTTGGCTCTCCGCGTGTCCCTGCCGTGCCAGCGCACGCCCGTGGCACCGTCGCCGTGGCCCGGCAAGCACGGAACATGCTCCCTGCCGCCGACGGGCCGCGCCACCCCCGTTCCGTCGAGCTCGCCCATAACACCAAATCCCAGCCCGTTTAGCACCTAAATGGGACCGGTGGACCTCAACGACGAAGCCCAAGCCCCTAATCCCACTAAACATCCCCAGCACCGCCGTAATCACTCGCCGGAGATCCCCGTTCACGGCAACCGCCTCGGGCCGCCTATAAAAAGGGCCCCCGAGCTCACCCTCGTGCACGCAGCATCACCACTCCTCACCAACGCCACGCCAGGCCACTAGGAGGACCTCAAGGAGGTCTCCTCCCCCAACTCTGGCCGCCCCGATCCGCCTCGGCCTCCACCATGATTCGCTCCGGTGAGGCCATCTCCGGCGCCCAAACCCCGCCCGTTACCCTCTCTAGCTACCAGGAGCCTAACCCCCCTCTTCAATTTGACCTCTGCAGCCCTCTCCGACGAGTCCCTCGACCACCCGAGCCGCCGTCCACCGGAGCAAAGCTCGCCGTCGACGTGGTACTCGCCGGCGACCACCACCACCACCAACCGACGCGGAATGGCGCCCTGAGCACGGAGGTACCCTCCGATCCCCCTGCCTCGCCGTGGATCGCCGTCGGCGACCACCGCGGCTCTCGGGCGCCGACGAGCTTCGTCCCCCCCCTTTTTGAAGTTTAAACCTGACGAGTGGGACCCCACCGTCAGCCTCTCTGCTCTCTCTATTGAAACGTTTTCTGGAAGCGCCTTCGGGCAAAGTACATTTTCCCTTGGGGCTGGCGTAGTTTCTGCCGAAGCATTTCTGTTTTTATAAGCTAGCCCCTGGAAACTTTCTGTTTCATTACAGACGAGTCCCTGGGCAAAAACCCTTATAACTTTTAAACAGAAAAGAATTTTTGATTGATTCTTTTTCTGCTCTCTTTAAAATTTTGTCTAGTTTTTTATCAGATTTATTTGAAAAATATTTGGTATACTTTTTGTGCACCCCTTGGTATTTACGACAGCGCACGTATTTTCTTTATACCGTAGATACCGAAGGAGGTGACGGAGCCGCGAACTTCACCGAGCTAGGCTCCGACTACTCTGAACCAGGCAAGCATGTTTGAACTTTTGATATGATGAGTGTCTTGGCATGTTTTGCATTTAGTTAGTTTCATAGCATGTTGAGAAGCATATCGATGAACGTTATTTTATGCGATAATGAGGTAAGTGAGTTCGATGATCCATAAGTGGATGGATGTGAGTATGAATGGCCATGTGTTGGCATGAGGATGGGTGAGATGGCAGTGTTGTAGCATGCCAGTCTTATACCAGACTATGTGACTTCAGTGTCAAACCGTATCAGTCCAGTTCCTCTCATTTCCTTCCCTATACTACCACATGTTTTCCACAAGGAATATTGTTTAGTAAGTTGCAAACCGCTTTTCTGGTACACACCAAAAGGAGAGGCCGTGATGATGGTTCCATGGCCCTGGATTAAAGCCAATCATCCGGTTAGGGGGCATGGGTGTTTCCGGTTGGGACCGAGAGGGGGGCACCCCTTAGAGCGCGCGTATATAAATTTGATCCCATGCTATTCGAGATTGTGATCTCCCCGTCTCAAAAGTTTTTCTTGGACGATGTCTAGGGTGATTCCTAGCATCGAGAGGTAGGATGGGTGTGTACTGGTTAGCTGTGTTTTCTTCCGAAATACCGTAAACGGAACTAGTCCTTCATGACTACGGAAATCCGTTGGCTGTGGGAAAATTTTGTACAAACTCTGCAGAGTCATATATTCCTCCAAATCATCTATTCCATGTCCAAATTCGTATTATCTTATCCTAATCAAAATGTCAGTTTTGATGGCAGAGACTCCGGTGATTCGCATGAGTGCTAATTCCGGTTAAATGATTATTCCTATGGATGGACTAACCCATTTATTCTTATGAATGAAATGTTTATTATGAGTATATTTACTTGTGAATAAAAGCCCTTTCTGCGATGTCGCTCAGAGGTCCGACTGTGGCATTGTTGTATTTTATTTTCCTTTAAAGCCCTTTCTGCGATGTCGCTCAGACGTCCGACTATGGTATTGTTGTATTTTACTTTCTGTTAAAGCCCTTTCTGTGATGTCGCCCCGACGTCCGACTGTGGCATTTCTTTTAAAGCCCTTTCTGTGATGTCGCCCCGATGTCCGACCGTGGCATTTCTTTTAAAGCCCTTTCTGTGATGTCGCCCTGACGTCTGACCGTGGCATTTCTTTAAAGCCCTTTCTGTGATGTCGCCCCGACATCCGACTGTGGTATTTCTTTTAAAGCCCTTTATGTGGTGTCGCTAAGACGCCCGACTGTGGCATCATTTCCTTATATTTATTTGTTCACCTTTCGAGGCGTCGCTTCAGACACCCTATCGGTAGTTATTTATGTTTTGTTGGGATTTCAGGCGGACTACCGCCGTTTCCCTTTTACTTACCTTGTTATGCTAATTTTTGAATGTACATTGGTGAATTATTCATGACGCATCCATGCATGCATTTGTTATATCTTACGTCCGAACTGTCTTGCGAGTACTTTCAAAGTACTCACTGGCTTGTTGATTTGGCCAGATGCTGACGAAGGCGATCTCATGGATGAAGAGTTTGATAGCGAGTCCGACACCTAGAGGAGTCCCAGTCAGTCTCGTGCGACCCTGGATTTGGTCACTGTTTTATATCCGCTTCCGCTACCAAATAAATTCATCGAGCCTCACCTCGATGCTCGATGAGATGACAGACTTAGAGTCTTGTATTTCTCTCCCCGCTGTGTTTTTCCACCACCTCCCTATCCTCGAGTCAGTAGTATGCCTCCACACCACTGTGTCATGTCTGCCATTATGTATAATTATTGGCGTGCTTGTAATAATTTGGTTGAGCAACCGTAGTTCGACCCTGTAATATATTTTATGCTACTGGCTTATTGTATCAAGAATTTGTCTACCAGTGAGGAGGATTTCTCTCATACTGGGCTCAAAAGATTGGTTTCTCAATAAATATTTTTATTGGAAAACCGGTCGTGACACCTACCGCGCAGGAAAAGCCCCGCCCTCGACTTTTAAATACAACTACTCCCTCCATATAGGTGAGTAAGTCATCTTACGAAAACTAAATAATCCCAAAATACTAAGGCGCAGTGCATTAACTTCTACCTTGTTTCTTGTTTCTTCACATATCAACCAATAAGTATCCAATGATATACTTTTTGTGACATAGTAACTCATATTTAGTTAGTCAAATGGATGACCTAGAACTACGTGAAGGCCCTATAAACCGAGACGCCTACAAATAAAAAAAACGAGACGAAGAGGGTAGTTCAGCATGTATCTTTTTAGATCAATATAGTCGGGATTCACCAAGGAGCAAAACCAAGTGGTAGGCTGCTCCTGTCGTGTTGGCGTAGCAACTCAAGCAGGGTCAGTCCGCACACAAAATGGAGACACACTTAATAGGACCCCTTTGGCAGACATGTGGCTCATCCACCGTCTTGTTCCACGTGCGATGCACCAAATTACAGTTCGGAGCAGCGGTTGCAATTGGAGGCACCCCGGTCGTAGCGCCGCAGTAGTAGAAAATGAGCGATGAGGGGTCAAATCACAAAGCCCCACCTTTCCCGCATTAAGCTGGACGGACGAAGCAACCATCATTTCACTCTAGCGCGCAAGAGCATAAAGAAAAGAGAAACAATGATGCGTGCGGCAGCTACCTAGGGCACCCTAGGGTAGGGATCTCCACTATAGATCCTTTTTTTTGAAAGCGCCTCCACTACAAATCGGCTTCTCCATCATCCTCTTGAAGAAAACCGATGATGAGTGCGGCGGTAGGGTTTGTAGGAGTACTACGGTGTGCGGGGCCACGTCGTAGTAAACGGGTTCGAGTCGACGCCTTAAATATGTGTGGGCCGCTTGGTTTTACGGGAACGAGGCGGCATTTTGGGTTCGGGGACCAGTGGAGATATAGCACGTACAAAAAATTGTGGACGTAGGTTCGATCGAAAGGCAATGATGCATGGGCCCTGCATTTTGATATACCCGGGGCCGCGTGAAATTTGCTACTCTACTCAAAACTAGTAAGGTACACATGTATTGAACGCATGAGATATCAAAACCAAATTATGAATAAATACACACTATAGCATGTAAAGCTTTGAGTCATATATGCATGATGTAGATGTTCGTTTAGTTCTTATGGTTCATCTCATTCAAAATCAATTAGTTTTATGAAAATGTTAAGATTCATGGGGTTGTGCATTGTAAATCATAAAGTAAAAAACAAATAATGGCAATTCATTTAGAAAAAAATAATCAATTATGATACAGAAGATTCTAGAACAAAGGAGAAGTGCTTGTGTTTTGAGGTTTGTGCATTATGCTTAAGTTCAACCATGGAGTCTTCTAAATTGTACATGTGGCAGATCTGGTGGAATGTTGATGATATCCAACAGCCAGTAGTGCTCGGATTGGCCCATCTCTGCATTGTCGGGTTAGCTTCATCCAACGACCATCTTTCAAAGTTATTGGCACACTATATAGTTCTTGTGCCATAGTTGCATGTTTTGGAAAAAAGATACTAGTGGGTTGTACTATCTATTTAGGAATAGAAGATGTATACATGGAAGTTGTAGGGAAAGAGATGACATGGAGGATCTCAATTCCTATGAGTAGGGATTGGAAAAGAGATGTCATTTGGTTCACATCATAGGAACTTTTCTATTGAATCTAGAGATGACATGTATCTCAATTCCTATGAGGAGGGATTAGTAAAGAGATGTAATTTGGTTCATATCATAGGAACTTTTCTATTGAATATACGCTAATGTTTATTTTCCTTTGAAATTAAGGGAGTATAGGAATCCATTCATATGAACCAAGTGGCTCTAAAGCTATAGAAATGATATCTTGTTTATTTCCTTTGAAATGTAGAGTATATGAATCTATTCCTATGAACCAATTGGCTCTAAAGGAAAAAAATCCTATAAAAATCATATCATATAAAGTTCCTATGATATTCCTCGACACTAAAGGATGGTTGAAATTGCTGCGGGTGATACGATGGTCTTTCTTTGTAGACTCCTCACCCATCTTTATAGTTACCTCTTGAAGATGAATGAAATGATATATATACAGGGTATTCTACATGTGCAATTCGGTAAACGAAAACTCGGTAAAAGTTTGCGAGGTTCTAATTTTCAATGAAGTTCTAATTTTCAATAAATCTATATGCACTGCATTTTAGAACGGAGGGAGCATATGGTAGTTGCTAACACTCACGTGGAAGATTTGTGTGTAGGAGGAGTGGTTGTTCTGTTAAATGACATGGCAAAATTGACACTGTCGGATGCCGATCTAACGGTTCTTACGGCGTTCGTCAGGAAAAGGCTTGTGGCGAACGTTTGTCGGATAATGATTTACGGATAAATGCATTGCATTGATACGTGCCCCCCTCTCTCTCACGCACACGCACCCTCACGAGTCACAACTCTCCCGATTCCTCTCGCAGACTCGCACGTGGCACCCATCGTCTATCTGCAGGTAGACGTCATGCACATATGTGCTCTTCACACCCTACCCTTAGAACTTCTAAAAACAAAAGACGGCGCACACATTTTATTTTAGCTCACAAGTCACACAGTTATATTATTACTCTTGCGGCGAACGTTCTTTGGGCATAGTATATATTGTATTCTCACGAAGAGAAGCGGTGCAGACACGCACTAGTTCTCTCACACCCACTCGCAGGTACACGTAGGAGCGCATTTTTTTGAAGCCGGTACAACAAAATCACTCCACTATATATAAAAGCAGGAGCCTTAGCGCTTGCTTTACTAGGGTTCCTCTCGTTCACTCTCTCATGCTCTCCAGATCTAAGCAAGACATAGGTGGCCACACTCTCTCTCTCTCTCAGCTCACGGCTGGTCACAAATCCGGCCGGACAACCTCGACCGGGGCAGGGGTGTAGGTGCATCGTTCACGCTGTCGTTGGCGGGAAGGGAGGAGACCAACGGCTGCCAACGCGTCCCGATCGGCGGCCGTGCCGTTCTCTCCGAGAGAGTGCCGGCTCGGGAGGGCCTCCGACCTCTTCTTCCTCCCTGCGGTATTGTGGCCAAGATGCGGCCTCCCGACGCCATCTTTTCCACATGCCGATGACCCTCAGGTATATTTTCCTTCGAAACCTGCCTTCCTCTACTGCCCCACCTCTTCCCCCTTCATGTGGATCCTTTTCTACTTCCGTCGGCTGTTCCAAAGCCACCTAGACTTCTACTAGTATTAGAAGTAAAGCTAGTTCATACAGTCAACTCAAAGCGTTGGTTCAAACAGGGAAGAAAGTGGGAAAGCTGTAGCATGAATCTAGGACTTGGTTCTAAGAGGAAACGGGGGAAAGTAGTAATATCTGTCACTGTTTAAATAACCGTATTTCGTATTTGCGCAAACAGGGATGTCTGTCTCCATATCGTTTCGGGATGTCCGTCTCTGTAGTTTCTATCCGCGCAATCAAAAGCACACACCTCAGTTTTAGTACAACTACGCAAAATGAGATGGCTATCCCTCGTTGCCATCATCTAACCTCCCGTCTTCAAGGTATCCCTACATCGGTAGTAACTAAGGTAGAATGACCAATGCAATCTAAAAGAAGCTGATTCATACGTTTTACTTCCTGATTGCAGTGCAGGGATGAGCGAAAACAACTGCATCCTAGTCCGGAATGCACTTTCTACCAGTTCATCCATGGACCGAGGACTAGCTGGCACGGCTGCACGGCGGTTTTTTGGACAGGTGCGCGGACAAGGGGCATTGTGGTCTGCTTATTTCTGCAAATAGCATTGCTTAAATTTAGTGGAATGCACAATAATTTCACCTGGTCAGTACACTGCATGGTTCAGTTCAGCATTCCAGCTGAGACCACAATTATAATTGGTTATTCTGGAATGAGAGAACCTAACCCTGGATGGTGGCAACAAGAAAAAACCAGAGTGAACTCCAGGAAATTTAAGCCTGCCGGGAGGCCCTTTGCTCAGAGAAGCCTTGCTTGTTTTTTCCTGATTTGTAAACCTTCTCACAACTTTGTCTTTTGCTGTGAACTAGTATATGTTTGTTATGTTCTATGAATCATTGAGATGTATAAAATTGCTTAACTTATGCTTTTCAAGATTTTTATGAAGACGAGTTTAATGTGAGTGTTCCACATGAGCGCAGACTAGCGTTGAACGTTTGGAATTTATTACATTGTGGCCTCAATTAACTGCATGAACCACTGTAACAAGATACATAGTTTCTTATATGTCAGATAGCAGATTGTTGATTGTTAGCTGGTCGATAGCCTAGTGTTGAAGCGAGCTGAGCCAATGTGCCGTGTTTTGCACAACTGCTTACAAGTGGGGTAGCACCAACAATGTTTACAACTACTTATGTATACATCAGCGCATGGTTCTCGAATGAGTGCTCTATTTCATCAAAACACACACTACTCGTATGATAAACCGTGACAACTTATGTCTTACCATGCCATATTCATGAAAAAACTAGTAAGGACGCATCTGTTTCGGCAACAATTACGATGGTTCTCACATGATTCACGGGCACACAAAAGTAGCAGCAGTTCCCATAGACGGATTCAAACAGAGTACTAGCCCCAGAGGGGTCGATAACAGGCAAGGTTCGGATAATTAGATACAATCCATACTACTATTAAACACTAGCTGGGGCAACTATTTCATGCCTCGATCTAATTTGGGCTGGACACAAGACGGACCTTGCCATGAACATCATCGAGGACGTCCCGCAGCAGCTCAATCCCGTGAACCTTCATCAAGACAACCTTGTGGCCTTGCCACTGATAAACTTGTTTGTGGAGGCATGCCATGTCATCTTCCTGCGTAAGCTTGACAAGAACAGTATGCCTCACAAACGAAGGAGTAGCTTTGAACTTCTTGTGCTTCAGTACACCCTGGACAACACGCCTGACAACAGTGAGGCTAGAATACACCTCTTCATTGGTCTAACCGCAAATGGCTTCCAGGATCCAACAGCCTAAGAACTCTGTTTTCCCAGTGCGTATATTCAGGTCGTCCGCCTCATAGCTTGTGACATGCACAACCACACAATCCTTGTCTGCATCAGGGCTCTAATTGAAACAGAAACAAATTCTGAATTACTTTTCAGTATAAGAAACACAAGTTATTTAAACCACTATGTATAGAATGGCATCGAAGCTAATAAAATTTTGCATTATCAATCACCACATACTTCCTTTTCTAAAAAAAAATCACCACATACTTAGATGAAAAACCACAATCGAGATCGGCAAAGAAGGAAATCACCTTGGGCAG
>NC_057795.1:481807767-481817527 GCF_018294505.1 Triticum aestivum
GGGGGGGGGGCAAATCCTCGAAGGGGAAAACTGCTCCTGCAGTGCCACGGGGGCTGTAACCTCAAACGGGGCATTGACCGTCTCAGTAGTGGCCGTGAGTGTATCTGGGGTCGGCTCGGTAGTTGCCTCCATCTTCTTGGAGCTCTTTGTCTCGTGGGGATCAGCCTCCCGCGTCTGCTCCAATATCGGCAGATCTTTGCCTAGTTCTCCTTGGTCCATCATGAAACTGACGAATACTAGGAGAACACTGAAAGGAAAACACAATCACAATGACAATGAAACAAAAAAAGAGTGGGGATCGGTTATTGCTTTGCAAAAGTTCTTTTTTTTTCTGAACGAAAATATACCAACATCACGGATCCGCTTACCTTCCCTTCGTCGGGAGAGAAGAACAGTGGCAGATGCAAGTGTTGCCTTTCTTGAAGACGGTGAGGGAGAAGGGGATTCAGCAAAGAGTGAAATGATGGTTGCTTTGTCCGTCAAACTTAAACTGCAGGAAGGTGGGGTTTTGTGATACGACGGCTCGTTACTGCCGCGCTACAACCGGGTGACTCTCCGCCTGCATACTGCCTTCTAATTTGGTGGATGGCATTTGGGCCCGCGCTGCATGGCCTGCATGTCGGTGAACAAAAGTATAATGGCATTCAGTAGAGGGAGACGTTTCAATGACCTAGGAGGAGCCAGAAGCGGTAGAGTGTCTCCATTGTACTAGTAGTAATTGTTTTTCTGGGTAGCTGTAGAGTGTCTCCACTGTACTAGTAGTAATTGTTTCTCTGGGCCCAAGACAAAACAGCCAATCCACACTAGTAAATAGTAAAATCAATTCAAAAGGCGCTACCCACACCCAGCACACCACCCCCCCCCCAAAAAAAACCTGGGTGCTCTTCTTCCTCCTCGCTCCCACCCACCTCACGTCAGCTCACTCCACTCGTACCCCCAGCTCACTCCTATAGAAAACCCCCAGCTCCCGTTCTTCTTTGCTCGCACTACAACTAGGCTCGTCATTCGTTACTCTGCTCAAATCCATGAGCGCGACGCGACACCCTCGAGGAAAATGGAGTTGGCTGACCCCAGCGCCAAGAAGATGAGGCTCCCGCCAGCGGCGACGCCTGTTGTAGATCCCACACCTGGCAGCGCGGGGAAAAGCGGTGACCCCGCCCCCACCGGATCCCAGGAACCCGTAGAATCTCGGGTGGACCGCATCGGCGATCTCCCGGACGCCGTCCTTGGGGAGATCATCTCGCTTCTCCCCACCAAGGATTGCTGCCGCACCCAAGTGCTGTCAAGTCGGTGGTGCCCTCTATGGCGCGCCGTGCCCCTTAATCATGACTGTAGTCATCTATCTCTCTTCAATGATTTTGAAATCCCCAGAGCCATCATCTCCTCCCACCAGGGCTCCGTTCAAAGCCTCTACATCCCGTCATGCTACCTGAGCAAGCATACCATGCCCTGCACGGTGGACGCCTGGCTGAAATCCCCTGAATTCACAGAACTACAGCTGCTTGAGTTCTACTATTCCCCTGGAAATCACATACCACATACTGAACGCCATGAACTTGTGCCCTCAGCACCGATGTCCATTTTGCGGTTTTCCTCCTCTCTCCACACCGCCACCTTTGCGCTGTGCTACCTACCAGACAATCTGGTACTAAACCTTCGACTCCCATTTCTCAAGAAACTTTCACTTGTGCGGGTTCGTATATCGGAGGCCTCATTGCACATCATCATCCACTCTAGTTGCCCTGCGCTGGAGTGCTTGGTGCTTGTTTTCACAGTTAGAATCGGTTTTCTCCAAATAAAGTCGCCTAACCTTGTAAGAATTGGAATTTGTTTTGACGGAAGGTAGCTCATCATCCAAGATGCCCCTTCACTTCAAAGGTTGATCCTTGATTCTAGTTATTTACCGTTGCAAATAACCGTCCTCTCTGCGCCTAAACTGGAGACCTTGGGTGTAATACATGATCTATGTGCTCATTTCAATATGGTGTTTGGCTCCACAGTTCTTCAGGTACTTTATATTATCATCTACACTTGTAACCATAAGCTGCATTTTAAATTTCTGCGCATAATTTATATATCATCTTGGAGTACACATTTTGTACTAATATTATGTTCTATGCTCAATGAAGAGTTTCTCCATGGATGGCCTATCAATGGTGTTGGATTATGTCAAGATCTTATATATCCAAATGAATAGTTTTGATCTGAACAAGATTATTGGCTTGCTGCAATGCTTTCCATGTCTGGAGAACTTGTATATAAAGGTGATAATTTCACGCACATTGGAAGCCCGCATATAGTGTACTAGAATTAACCGTTCAGCCGTTGCTCTTTCGACACTCTTCTTTTAGACCTTAACTATTTTCAATCTTCATGTCTATTTAGGCAACATGACGGGGTAAGAAAGTTATAACCAATCTGTGGATTCATAAGCATCGGGATTTTCTCACTTCTCATGAGATTCGATGGAAGACAATAACGCTAGAATGATATGTAGCCAACCGTGCAAACACAAGATTTGTCACATTCTTCCTGCTGAATGCGAGGTTACTATTGTCCATCAGGCTTAAGTTTATCAGCAGCATGGTTTTGACGGATGGGTTTGTCGAAGAGAAAAAAAAGGAGTTTCAGGTGGGCAAAAGAGCTTCTGAACGTGCCGGGCTTCTATTTACAACATGTTGTGGTCATAATCCAGTAAATTTTACGACCCAGGATGTTCATTCTATGGACCTGACCGATCCATTTGACTGTGACTGCCAAAAACAGTGCTAAAGTTAGATGTTGTTGCCCTTTTCATTCTGTTTTTTTAAACCTGATGAACAATCAACCCTCGTGCTTTTGTACAGTTTGTAAGCTGGAGTTAGATGTTCCTGCCCTTTTCAACTCGGTCGTGACTGTCATATTTTCTTTGAAACAAGGCAAATGGCTTGCCATTCGTTTAATTTAGAGTGAAATGTTGTAACAAATCACAACCAAGGGAAATAACATCACTCACGCCGGCTGCTTGAGCTCACTGTGCATTACAGAAGCCATGTGATTAGCCCCCACCAACACCCACAAACTTATTTCGAACTAGCACATGAAATGGGCTGTAAATTTTCATAAGAAAGGCTGCATGACCGTGATAGATTTGTATTATGACATTTGGGACCCACGAGGAAATAGCCTATCTTAGGTGGTGTTGACTTACTAGCCAGTCAACAAACGATTCTGCCTTCCAGTCGTTGGATTGACATCCAACATCTGTCGTGTATCTTCTATCTCTTGTCTTCTTCTTCCTCCAGCCGCCCAAACCAAACCACCCCGTCGGCTCCGCCTGCTCCCGCCTCCCATGGCTGGCTGACCCTCCGCCGCCCTACCATACGTACCCTCCAACATTGGCCAGTCCCTCCCTCTATTCCCCCACATGTCCTGTTATTCTCCGGCGATGTCAGCCCCATCACGCACCCGTGCCCGAACCAGTCAACCCTCGTACTCCCCTCCGCCTGCGACTGGACCGACGCATTGATGTCTACTACACAACCTTCTTCTTGTAGACGTTGTTGGGCCTGCAAGTGCACATGTTTGTAGGACAGTAGCAAATTTCCCTCAAGTGGATAACCTAAGGTTTATCAATCCGTAGGAGGCGTAGGATGAAGATGGTCTCTCTCAAGCAACCCTGCAACCAAATAACAAAGAGTCTCTTGTGTCCCCAACACACCCAATACAATGGTAAATTGTATAGGTGCACTAGTTCAGCGAAGAGATAGTGATACAAGTGCAAAATAGATAGTAGATATAGGTTTTTGTAATCTCAAAATATAAAAACAGCAAGGTAGCAAGTGGTAAAAGTGAGCATAAACGGTATTGCAATGATAGGAAACAAGGCCTAGGGTTCATACTTTCACTAGTGTAAGTTCTCTCAACAATAATAACATAGATAGAACATATGACAAGCCCTCAACATGCGACAAAGAGTCACTCCAAAGACACTAATAGCGGAGAACAAACATAGAGATTATGGTCGGGTACGAAACCACCACAAAGCTATTCTTTCGGATCGATCTATAAAAGAGTTCGTACTAGAATAACACCTTAAGATACAAATAAACCAAAACCCTAATGTCACCTAGATACTCCATTGTCACCTCAAGTATCCGTGGGCATGATTATACGATATGCATCACACAATCTCAGATTCATCCAACCAACATAAAAGTACTTCAAAGAGTGCCCCAAAGCTACTACCGGAGAGTCAAGAACGTGTGCCAACCCCTATGCATAGGTTCCCAAGTGTCACGAAACCGGCAAGTTGATCACCAAAACATACATCAAGTGGATCAATAGAATAACCCATTGTCACCACGGTTATCCCACGCAAGACATACATCAAGTGTTCATAAAAGACTCAATCCGATAAGATAACTTCAAAAGGGGAAACTCAATTCATCACAAGAGAGTAGAGGGGGAGAAACATCATAAGATCCAACTACAATAGCAAAGCTCGGGATACATCAAGATCGTGCAATAGAAGAACACGAGAGAGAACACGAGAGAGAACACGAGAGAGAGAGATCAAACACATAGCTACTGGTACATACCCTCAGCCCCGAGGGTGAACTACTCCCTCCTCGTCATGGATAGCGCCGGGATGATGAAGATGGCCACCGGAGATGGATCCCCCCTCCGGCAGGGTACCGGAAAGGGGTCCCGATTGGTTTTTGGTGGTTCTGGAGGCTTGCGGCGGCGGAACTCCCGATCTATCTTCTATTCTGGAAGTTTTAGGGTACGTAGGTATATATGGGTGCAGGGAGAACGTCGGTGGAGCTACGGGGCCCCCACGAGGCAGGGGGGCGCGCCCAGGGGGGAGGGCGCGCCCCCACCCTCGTGAGCACCTCCCGTATCTTCTGACGTGGGGTCCAAGTCCATCAGGTGGGTTTCCTTCCAAAAATAACTTCTCCAGTTGATTTTGTTCCGTTTTGACTCCGTCTGATATTCCTTTTCCTCGAAACACTGAAATAGGCATAAAACAACAAATCTGGGCTGGGCCTCCGGTTAATAGGTTAGTCCCAAAAATAATATAAAAGTGGATAATAAAGCCCAATATTGCCTAAAACAGTAGATAAATTAGCATGGAGGAATCAAAAATTATAGATACGTTGGAGACGTATCACGCATCTTCAACGGCTCATGTTCGTTCCATCCCAGGCCTCGCTGTCGTCCTCCGCCTTGCAGCCTTGGTTCGCTTGCCGTGCGCAGTGCGCCACCCTCTTGCATTGTCAACATCGTCAACAACCGAGAGGAACAAGGAGATGACGGTACGTGGAGAGGATGACCGTAGGGACCCACCGGCGTCATGGTTGTACGCAAGCAAGTGCCTCTATAGTACAAGCCCAAAAATATGGTTCCTCCCAGTCCTAATGGTTTGACATCTGGGGCTCACGCCATTGTCAACGTAGTCAATAAACGAGAGAATTACACTACGAGCGGCTGACACCAGGGACCCAGGAAGTCGTGCAGTTTTTTTTGAGGAACAAGCAGTTGTTATTTATACTAGTTTTAGCGACGGATCAGGGTAACAACGAGGCTGTGCGGGGGCTGTGGCCCGTCTAGCCAGGGTTTTATTTATGTTTACCACATCATGAGCCCAGTTGTGTTTTTTTCTTGCTGAAAATGGGTAGCCTAGTTCTATTTTTTAAAGAAATACCCAAACAAGGCCTACTTGCTTTATCGGCCCTGCTGGGCTGCAAATCTTTCAAGACGATGAGAGTTTCATTCGTTTTGCCCAGAAATGGCCTGTACATTTTTAAAACACATCAAACCGAGAATTAGTTTCATTTTTTTTATTACAAGATCTTAAATTCCATTGATTTTTATGTGTGGACAATTATTTGGATTTTATATTTATATAAATTATTTTTCAAAATAGTTTGAATGTGAATCGATATTTCTATATTAAAACAGTTGACCGCACTGAAATATGCAAAATTTCGTATATTTTTTAACCGTGGCCACAATATGGGTTGTAATGCTAACAAAAAGAAGATGGGTTCCAAAAAAATCTTAAGAATTAGCAAATGGGTTGTACATTATTAGAAATAATGGCAAATGGGTTGTATGCTGTTTTCCATAGATTTGAGGCTGACTTGTGCGCCTACTACAGGTTGACGCGTATGCTTTCATAAAAAAAAGGTTGACGCACACGCAACACCCTGTCAACTTAGTCAACACACGAGAGCTGTGACTGTTGGATATCCATCCAACGGCTGTCGTGCTTCTTCAATCTCTGCTCTTCATGCTCCAGCCGCTCAAACAAGCACCGGCGGGACTGCCTGCTCCCTCCTCCCGCGGCCGGCTATGCTACCGCACTCATGGCCCCACCGTACTCCCATCGCTGGCCTAGCCATCCCTCTACTCACCCACATATGCTGTTATTCTCCGGCGACGGCAGATGAACTAGTAAACCCTCGTACTCCTCCGCGTGGGAAACAACTGCCAAGTATTCCCTGGCTCCGTGTCATTCCCTTCCTAGGCCTCGCCGTCCTCCACCGCCCTGGTGCTCTTGGCGCGGCCTGGTCAACGTGGTCAATGAACGACATCCATCGGAAGTGGACTATACGTGGCGAGGCTGACAGCTGGGTCCATGGCCGCCCAGAAGGAAATGCCTCCTTATTACGCGCAAAATAATGATTCCTCCACCTGACAGCTAGGACCCAGAGGAAGGGCCTCTATATTTCGTGAAAAAACGTTCCCCCCATTGACAGGTCGGACCCACCAGCTATATCTTCGCACGCATGGAAGTGCCTCCTTATTACGCCCAAAAAATGAATACCCCCCTGCTAGCTGGGACCCACCATATTGTTGGGCTGACTTGTGGGCCTACTAAGTTGACGGGGACGAAGGGCTTTGTCAACTTAGTCAATACTCTAGTGACCGTATGATGTCCATCCAACGGCCGTAGTGCTTCTTCAACCTCTGGTCTTCTTGCTCCAGCCGCCCAAAGCAGCGCCAGTCATGCCGCCTGCTCCTGCCTTCCGTGGCCGGCTGTGCGACCGCCTGCTCCGTGTCGTCCCCTTCCTAGGCCTCGCCGTCGTCCACCGCCGTGGTGCTCTCGGCGCGGCGTGGTCAATGTGGTCAATGACCGACATCCATCGGAAGAGTACTATACGTGGAGAGGCTGACAGCTGGGTCCACGGCAGCCGCAAGGAAGTGCCTCCTTATTACGTGGAAAATAATTATTCCTCCACCTGACAACGGGCACCCACCGGACGAGCCACCAGTATTTTGTGAAAAAAATCGTTTGCCCTTGACTGCTGGGACCCACCGGACGGGCCACCGTATTTCGCGAAAATAATGTTCCCCCCGCTGTCAGCTCAGACCCAACGGAAGTGCCTCCTTATTACGCACAAAAAAATGAATACTCCCCCGGCTAGCTGGGACCCACCTTGGTGGGAGGCTATCTTGTGGGCCTACTAAGTTGACGGGAACGAAGGGGTTTTCTCAACTTAGTCAATATGAACGAGTCTAGCTCTAGTGACCGTACGATGTCCATCCAACGGCCATAGTGCTTCTTCAACCTCTGGTCTTCTTGCTCTAGCCGCCCAAAGCAGCACGGGTCGTGCCGCATGCTCCTGCCTCCTGTGGCCGGCTGTGCTGCCGCGGAGGCCTCATCGCCCCTACTATTCCCACCGCTGGCCAGGCCCTGCGGCGACGGCAGCCTCACACCGCAACCGAACCAGTGAACCCTCGTACTCCTCTCCGCGCGGGCTTCCCCTACCGCGTCTTCCCCGGCTCCACGTCGTCCCCTTCCTAGGCCTCGTCATCGTCCACCACCGTGGTGCTCTCCGCGCGGCGTGGTCAACGTGGTCAAGGAACGACTTCCATCGGAAGAGTACTGTACGTGGAGAGGCTGACAGCTGGGTCCACGGCCACAGCGCAGTTTTTTTGTGATTTGCCAAGTAAGTCGCTTTGTCAGGCCTGTTGGGCTATAAATTGTTCAAGACGAGGAGAGCTTTCATTTGGCTGGCCGAGAAAATGGCCCATTAGTAATGAGAAATGGGTTGTACATTTTTAAAACACATCAAACCGGCAATTAGTTTCAATTTTTTTCATTCAGGATTTTAAATTACATTAATTTTTATGCGTGGAGAATTTGTTGGATTTTATATTGATATACATTTATTTTTAAAATCAGTTTGAATGTGAGTCGAAATTTCGGGATTAAAAACAGTTTGGACCGCACCGAAATATGCAAAATTTTGTATAATTTTTTAACCGTGGCCACAATATGGGCTGTAATGCTAACAAAAAGAATATGGGCTCCAAAAAAACCTTAAGAATTAGTAAATGGGCTGTAAATTATTAGGAATAATGGCAGATGTGCTGTATGCTGTTTTCCACAGATTTGAGACTTTCCTAAAAAAAAGTTGACGCACAAGCAGTGACGGTTGGATGTCCATCCAACAACCGTCGTGCTTCTTCAATCTCTTCTCTTCCTGCTCCAGCCGCTCAAACAAGCGCCGATGGGACTGCCTCCTCCCTCCTCCCCGCGGCCGGCTGTGCTGCCGCGCAGGCCTCACCGTCCCACCGTACTCCCATCGCTGGCCTAGCCATCCCTCTACTCACCCACACCTGCTGTTATTCTCCGACGATGGCAGACAAACCAGTAAACCCTCATACAGCCGTACTCCCCTCCACGTGGGAAATAACTGCCGAGTCTTCCCTGCCTTCGTGTCGTCCCCTTCCTAGGCCTCGCTATCGTCCACCGCCGTGGTGCTCTCGGTGCGGCGTGGTCAATGTGGTCAACGACCGACTTCCATCAGAAGAGTATTGTGCATGGAGAGGCTGATAGCTGGGTCCACGGCCGCAGCAAGGAAGTGCCTCCTTATTACACGCAAAATAATTATTCCTCCACCTGACAGCAGGGACCCACCGGACGGGCCACCGTATTTCGTGAAAAAAAGTTCCCCCTTGACTGCTGGGACCCACCAACTACACCTTCGCACGCAAGGAAGTGCGTCCGGGCAAAACAAAACGATTCGCCCCCTGACTGCTGGGACCCACCAGCTACATCTTCGCATGCAAGGAAGTGCGTCCGGGAAAAAAAAATGATTCTCCCCCCTGACTGCTGGGACCCACCAGCTACATCTTCGCAGGTAAGGAAGTGCATGACAGTCGGGACCCACCTGGTCGAAGCATACGTAGCATTGTCATTCTGGTCGCGAACGTGTACGTACATATATACTGGTGGATGTAGAGGCACACACGTGTCGTATGAGAGGCGCGCACGTAGCATGTACACGTACGTACAACGGCCAGGGTGCAAGAAAGAAAATACGGCCACGTATGTGTACATACGGGCAGGGTCTCGAACGCCTACTCGCGCATACGTACGGCGAGGGCTCGTTTACATGTCTGGGTCGGAACGTAAAAACATGTTCATGGGGAGGCAACAGAATGCGTCGTGTTCATGGGGAGGCAACGGAATGCGTCATGTTCATGGGGAGGCAACGGAATGCATCGTGTTCATCGGGAGGCAATGAAACGCATGGGAGCCAACCGGCTGGGTCGGAACAGAATGCGTGGTCGTGTTCATCGGGAGGGCTTGGACGGAACAGGCGATGGAAATGAGGCCTGGCGTACCGCAGAACGGAGGAAACAGACCTCCTACATTCGGAACGGGGTCCTGTTGATCGGGAGGGGTGTGGCGTACCGCAGAACGGAGGAAATGGACCTCTTACGGTTGAAACGGGGGTCCTGTTGATCGAGAGGGGTGTGGCGT